>NC_052501.1:46437739-46737739 GCF_016617805.1 Bactrocera tryoni
CGGGTGATTTTTTAAGAGCTTGATAACTTTTTTTAAAAAACGCATAAAATTTGCAAAATCTCATCGGTTCTTTATTTGAAACGTTAGATTGGTTCATGACATTTACTTTTTGAAGATAATTTCATTTAAATGTTGACCGCGGCTGCGTCTTGAGTGATCCATTCGGAAGAGTCCAATTTTTGGGCAACTTTTTCGAGCATTTCGGCCGGAATAGCCCGAATTTCTTCGGAAATGTTGTCTTCCAAAGCTGGAATAGTTGCTGGCTTATTTCTGTAGACTTTAGACTTGACGTAGCCTCCGTTAAAAATAGTCTAAAGGCGTTAAATCGCATGATCTTGGTGGCCAACTTACGGGTCCATTTCTTGAGATGAATTGTTCTCCGAAGTTTTCCCTCAAAATGGCCATAGAATCGCGAGCTGTGTGGCATGTAGCGCCATCTTGTTGAAACCACATGTCAACCAAGATGCTAACAAACTTTTTGTTGCCAAAAATGGAAGAACGGAACTTGGTTGACATGTGGTTTCAACAAGATGGCGCTACATGCCACACAGCTCGCGATTCTATGGCCATTTTGAGGGAAAACTTCGGAGAACAATTCATCTCAAGAAATGGACCCGTAAGTTGGCCACCAAGATCATGCGATTTAACGCCTTTAGACTATTTTTTGTGGGGCTACGTCAAGTCTAAAGTCTACAGAAATAAGCCAGCAACTATTCCAGCTTTGGAAGACAACATTTCCGAAGAAATTCGGGCTATTCCGGCCGAAATGCTCGAAAAAGTTGCCCAAAATTGGACTTTCCGAATGGACCACCTAAGACGCAGCAGTCCGGTCAACATTTAAATGAAATTATCTTCAAAAGTAAATGTCATGAACCAATCTAACGTTTCAAATAAAGAACCGATGAGATTTTGCAAATTTTATGCGTTTTTTTTTTAAAAAAAGTTATCAAGCTCTTAAAAAATCACCCGATATATGTGCATAATCATTAGATAATAAACATTTTAAAATTCAGTCATTAAAAATTTATGTTTTTTTAATGAATTTTACGGCAATATTACTGTTTTTATTTATTTTTCTCGGATGTTTTCCTACTAGATTGTTGCTTTCACATTTTCAATTTAATTTTTATTTTCTTTGATCTTTAAATTTTTATAAGTTATTTTTCACTATCTGTTCAGACAAACTTACACTCACATATGAGACTGAAGCAACACGTCGTATATGCATACCCGAACTACGCGACAGTCGACGCATCCGCTTAGAGACATTTCCGCAAATTACTTTCCGGTTTAACAAAAAATACGCGACAGCAAATTCAGTTTAAAGCGTCGCCGCGGACGACACAAAGGACGTGAGAAAGCTGAAAGTATATTTCATGGTAAGTAAGAGGCGAGAATGAAAAAAGTGAAAGCAAAAGCGACACTTTCACTTCAACTACTCCTTTCTCATAAACGCACCCCCTTTCGGCCACTTGCGGCTTTTAAAGACGGTTTTTTGTATATGCAAATATTAACGAGACTTTTTGTCCCCAAGCAGTCGTTTCACATTTGCAATTAATCGCTTTACGAAAGCAGCAAATCAAAAATAATAGAAATATTTTGATGAAAAACTGCGTGAAACTTGAGGACAGACAATTGCAAGAGCAAAACAACAGGCAATTAGAAAAAAATATGCACACACTGAAATTAAAACAAAAACAATATGCTGGTACATACACATACATACAAGTACTTATGTATATATCCAGCTCAGTCAGCAACAATGTTTAGTGTTGCCATTCTTCTGGAATATATTTAATTGCTGTTGTTGTAAATAGTTTTCAACCTTGCCGATCTTGTAACTTTGCTAGCCTGTCAGAATTGTCTGTTTAATTTTTTGTTGTTATCATTTGGGTGGAGCAGCTGAATGCCGTTAAACCAACTGCGGTCGTGTGTATATACTTGCGCGTGTTTGTTTATGGGTGTGTGTGTGGGTGTTTGTCGCTACTTACTATGTGGTACACCATAATAACCGGCGTTCACGCCTAACTACTACAACTAACAACTAATAAATTGCGGAGGACCGAAAGCAGAGTAATACGATAAACAAAATTGAGTAGAAACGTGCAAGAGAAAAGAATGGGTGAAATGATACGAACCTAGAGGTCACCAACTCTATGGCAGTATAAAAATGTGAGAAGTAATGGAGGAGTTAGCAGACATATTGCGATAATAATGGATGCGGTCAGCAGCGGAGCTCTTTTACTCATACCTTTAGTTGATGAATTAATTTCGTAAAATGCACCCACAGGAGAGTAATTCTGATGAAAATTAGTAACAAGTTTTACAGAAAGTACTTTCGCCATATGCGAACACTTCAAAAGAAAGTAATAGCTATATTTCGCAAGGTTGTGAGGGAACATACCAGTACATAAACAGGAAAGGGTTGCTGGTTGTTTCTTAGACCCAACCCAGTTTTTGTAGGTGAGCGGACGTCGTGGTAAAATGAAGGCATGACGGTGGGTGTTCTTGACCATAATTGTTCGCGGCTACGCATTTCATTCATTCAGAAATTCTTTTCGGAAATTTCAAATTTTTTAATATTTTTTTATTGTATAAAATATGAAAAATAAAAATAAAATAGAATTTGTTTTGAAAAGGGTGAATAATGATAAAGATTAGGTAATTCAAAAGTTTCTGTGCATCACGTAAATGATACGTACAAGACTATGAGAATGTTGTGTAAGAGAATATGCAAAAAATTGTCCGACACAAGTTGTCGCATTTGTTTTGCTCGTTCCATACAATGAGCGAAATCAAAGCGACAAAAATATCATCGACTGAAAGCTGATTGTAAAATCCATTTTTTTGGCTTTATATTGGGGAGCCAATGGTGTTTTCTTATTCTTGAGAAAGATCTCTTGAAAATTGGAGTAGTGCGTCTACTGTAGATTACGAGATCGTTCAGTTAGATAGTATACTACAGGATAGAGTTGACATACAAAGGGATAAGTATGTATATCTTATCAAAACTATCAATAATGTTATGCTAATAAAACTATCTTATTATACTTAAATTTATATAGGACAATATTTTTATTTGGTATCTACATACAAGTATATAAATATACAAGTATATCGAATGAAAAGCAACAAAGTACACTTGGATAAAAAATATTGCGTTACACTTCGGCTCAAATGTCACTGGTTTACAATATTATCTCCAAGCGCACGCTGATGTGCCAATTTATTGCCACTTTTCTCCATTTACTTTTATCTGCTCAACTGCAGTGACTATTTTATTTCATTTTGATTATATTTTCATTTCTGTTAAATGAAATTTCAACTCTCAGTTTCATATGCGGTTAGAATTTATAGCGCCTTTGGGGTAATACTAGATTTTATTTTATAATTTAACTAATGTTTTAATTTCTTATTTGGGAAAGAATATATTAATTTGGCACATAACAGCTAAACAATAATCCACCAACACAATAATTTTAGTGAGAAATGCAAATGCACTGCCTCTTTTTGTGATGGGAAGATTGCCTGAGAAAAGGTTGAAACGAGGACTCAAATTATTTTAGATTTGAGTCCATGACCATTTATGATATACAAAATTTAAAAATACGGAAATATAAAGGCTAGATTAGCTTAGATAAATATGCTGATTTCTCATGAAGCCACGATTAATTTTACTTGGAGAGGTAAAGACACTTGTTCGTTATGATGCCCCGAACCAAATCCATCGTCACATATCGACAAAATGCTCCAACCTTAGTCTTAGTCTGGTGAAAGCTGAAAAGTGGAGGAGGAAGTGTTTAGATGATCTTCCTTTGACAATCTTTAGCATTACCACGTAAGTGCCAATGGAGCAATGTACAGTTAGTAAGCCTATTATTGTAGCGATGTGAGTCTAGCTTAGAGTTTTACGTTCCACTTTGGGTCCATAAGTTTTTGCAACTCCACAATACTATGCAATAACCTACGATTTTGTGGTGACCAGGAGAGCTGATCGTTTCTCAGAAGCCAAAAAAAAAATGGAATAATCGCGTGTTCAGGAAATCTTCTTAGGTTCATTTCGAACAAATTCGCTTAAGAGACTCTGCGTCTAAAATTGGTTTCTAGTCACAAATTTTTTAAGCAAAATTATTTAGAATGATCCGTAAAACATTTTCCGCATACGCGATTTTATAGAAAAAAGTCTATCACACAACCCGACAAGTTTAATTTGGAAGCAACTTATTGTTATCGGTAGTGAGGTCAAACACTCCTTATCTAGCTTTGAGCTCAATGTCGGAGTGGATGCATAACTCCCTAAAAGATGCCGCATTTCGGAGAAGTACATCTGCTGCTCTCTTAATAACTGCCACTGCTGCTTGACTCTACGTAACCTTTCACTTGAGCTTGGATGCATCCGTGGAAAAGCTCCTTACGCCACTAAATATAATAATAAAGTATAAATATTATAGTATGTACGTATGTCAATATATGAAATAGAAACTGCACACTTAATAACTACATTCCTTACTTTGTCAAAGCTCTGTGCTTAAGGTTTCGAAAATTGAATTTTATATTTTGCAAAAGCAATTTTCAAAAGTTCTTAAAAATATACATTCTTATATGCATGAGAGTGTACGGGACATGAGAAAACATATTCTTACGAGTATATGTATATATACTATACATACCCATATATACATTTAAAATTCCATATGTTCATAAATTTAATATCATATAAAATTCATAGCCCAGTGGAAGTGCAGTGTAATAGAATTACAAAAACAATTTAACGCTTTTAAATTGTTTAAGTTTTTAATTAAATTCAAAAAGTGTATATAAATACATTAAACAAACTCACATTTATATAAAATGCATATCTTTCTAGATCAAAAAGTTGTCTTCAAAATACTATTCTCCAGAATGCTTTGGATTGCAAAGGAGATTCAACCAACAGATATTTCAGGCATTTACACGCGATTGCAAGTAGTGTTGGAAAACTTCACGAAAGAGGAAAGCAAATAGTGTAAGCATAAAAACTATTTTAAGAGATATACGATACATGTGGTACACATTGTGACAAAAAGTATCCCAAAGTATTTATTTTGTCGCCATAAAATTAATCTCCAACAGACATGATGACTTATGCTAACGATTTTTCCAGTTCCCGAAACGCTTTTTATAGCACGAGTTTTGTTTTATCGCTTCAATTGACTAAAAACGGGTTCCACGGAGCGGCAGTCATTGCTTTTTTCACTTTAACTTCAGTCACAATCGCGGCTCGATGCGATGGTGCATTATCTTCTTGCAAAATCCATTAATTGTTTTTTCACAATGCCGGCAGTTTTTGTCAAATAAAACTCCATTTGACTATCTGTCATTCCTTAACAAATTTATGATGCACAAAACAACAAATATCGAAAAAACAATGAGCATCAAATTGATTTGTGTGCGCCTTTTGGGTGGTGATTGTTTGCATCTCAAACTCATAAACACATAGCTTATCGGCAGTTATAATGCTCCCCTTGAACATGTTACTGTCTACTCGTTTGTACTCTTTTTGAAAAAAATTCAGCTTTATAGGGACGGCTCGAGCAAGATCGCGTTTCATAACCAAAGTATCAAGCCACATATCCTTCACTTCTCGTCCAGAACTAAGCATGTCTTCAACGATCTCTCGACCGTCTTTGAAGGCCTTTTACTACTCGTAGGCCTGTGTTTTTGATTAAACTGAAGCACAGCATGTCCTTTCCAACATGCGAACGATTTCGGTGACAAAATTTGACTAGAAATACTAAATTTGAGGCAAGCAGCATTCTTAGGATTGAGCAGATCGCCACTATTCCTCATAGTTTTGTCGACTCACACGTATGTTTGTGGATATGCTTAATAATTTCTATGTAAACAAATTCTTCTATTCTTAAACTCTTGTAAATGATTTTTTTTAAGATAAGCCGCTTTTTTATGGTTTCTAAGTGAGTTTCAAAAAAATTCTTTTTATAAAGTTGGACTACACAACTTTAAGTTCTAGTTACACGTCAATCTTCTTTCTTTATCAAGAAAATGAGTTTGAGTGAACACAGTGGCATAGCTAGAGATAGACGACCTCAATTTATTAACAAGTAAGGAAAAGCTAAGTAAAAGTAAACCGAACATTTCATACTCTTTCAACTTGCAAGGAGAGGGAAGTAGTACTTTCAGGTACATAAATCCTGTTAGTTATGTATATGGGGTTTAGGGCGATTTTTCATCCGAATTTATTCATTATAACCTCAAATATGCACCGTTAAAAGAATAGCACGTTCTCTCAATTTTATTAAGATAAATCACATATTAGCTGTTATATTCAATGTAATTTCACCCGGAAGTAAGAAAATCTTTAGAATAGGTATACGAGTGCTAAAGGAGTACTTACAAGATTCAACCCATTCTCTCTGTATTTTAGTTATATATCTCACACAATCAAATCCGAAAAAATCAGATGGAATTTAAAATTGTGTTATAGTAGGCGTATCTGTAGTCTGGTTTCGCCCATTTTCGTACTATGAAATAAAAATGTCAGAAGAATTCCACATGCCCAATTTGGTTTGAAATAGGTCTGGAGGGTCTAGAGATATGCGTTTTCATCTAAAAGTGGCCACCGCCCAGCGTAAAATGTTGACCTCCGTTCCATAAAAGTCTATCATATCATATCGGGGGCAAAACGTAATGTCTCTGGCGTATCTACTCATTGATTTATCGCACTTTTCACTCGGATTTCAACTCGTCTCGTCATCCTAACTTTTATATGTATTGTCCAATATCTGTTTCGCTTAGTTTTAGGTGATATGGTATACACAATCGTTACTCTGTACCTACATGTGACAAAAGTTTAAAAAGATAGAAAACCTGTTAACTTCGGTTCTATCGAAGCTATAATACCATTCAGAGGAATATTTCTTATACATAAGAATTGTCCTAGATATTAATTCATATTAAATTGTGTGAATATATCGTGGCAATTAAAATATTTTTCCGTACAAGGACTTAAGTTCGATCGGTCATTTTGTATGTAAATATCACTGATAAGATTTAAATTCCTTTAAATTCCACTGAATTGTCATCAATTGATTAACGTAAATTAAAGAAGTGGTTTATATTCCAACCCTTCATCTTTCCAATAACCCACACGTGTTACTAATTACAATTGTGGAAATCTTCGATAGCAAACATCGGTCGCAACAAAACAAATTGGTAGAACGTGACACTTGAAAAATTCGCTCGCCATGGCAAAAGCAGCCTGAAGACATCAGTTCGCAATATTATTCGCGTTAATGAACATTTCTCAGAAGCATTTAATCTTCATTTGGAAGTTAACATTTATTATTTCTTGCCATTGGTCTACGCTGTTCGACTAAAGACTTACAATTTCATTGAAATCTTTAATAAGCCAATTATTATTTCACAACTATAAATAAATTAAGCATTTATAAATTATCATTCTTGTTATGAGTAAATGCGGGCGGAAATTAAGTGTGCCTCCACTTTAATATTATTGGCTATTATCGGCTGACACTGGAGTGCGGTTGCGCACACACATACTTACATCCACAGTAGTGGCGGACAATTTGACTGAGGTCAATTACACCGCCAATCGTATTTCAATTAAACGTTGAACGCAACAGTAAATACTACCAAGATCAATAGCCAGTGGATAAAAACATTTATAAACAAGTAAGGAAGGGCTAAGTTCGGGTGTCACCGAACATTTTATACTCTCGCATGATAAAGTGATAATCGAGATTTCATTATACGTCATTTACATATTTTTCAAATACCGTATTTTTTTTAAGTTTTATTTCGCTATCATCATTGGTTCCTAATGTATATACTCGTATTATACAGAAAAGGCATCAGATGGAATTCAAAATAGCGTTATATTGGAAGAAGGCGTGGTTATGAACCGATTTCACATATTTCGTACATATCATCAGGGTGTTAAGAAAATATTATATACCGAATTTCATTGAAATCGGTCTGGTAGTTCCTGAGATATGGTTTTTGGTCCATAAGTGGGCGAGGCCACGCCCATTTTCAATTTTAAAAAAAAAGCCTGGGTGCAGCTTCCTTCTGCAATTTCTTCCGTAAAATTTAGTGTTTCTGACGTTTTTTGTTAGTCGGTTAACGCACTTTTAGTGATTTTCAACAAAACCTTTGTATGGGAGATGGGCGTGATTGTTATCCGATTTCTTCCATTTTTGAACTGTATGAGATATGTACAAAAAACTTAGTAGGGGGCGGGGCCACGCCCACTTTTCCAAAAAAATTGCGTCCAAATATGCCCCTCCCTAATGCGATTCTTTGTGCCAAATTTCACTTTAATATCTTTATTTATGGCTTAGTTATGACACTTTATAGCTTTTCGGTTTCCGCCATTTTGTGGGCGTGGCAGTGTGCCGATTTTGCCCATCTTCGAACTTAACCTTCTTATGGAGCCAAGGAATACGTGTACCAAGTTTCATCATGATATCTCAATTTTTACTCAAGTTACAGCTTGCACGGACGGACGGACGGACAGACAGACATCCGGATTTCGACTCTACTCGTCGCCCTGATCACTTTGGTATACATAACCCTATATCTGACTCTTTTAGTTTTAGGACTTACAAACAACCGTTATGTGAACAAAACTATAATACTCTCCTTAGCAACATTGTTGCGAGAGTATAAAAATACGGGTCGGCATTGCCACTCGTCACGGTATGCACTCATATATCTAAGTGTAGTTGAGACAATTGTGTATGAAAGTGGAGATTTGAGACCAACCAAGTAGGAGTAGGAGGCTCTGCCCTTAAGTGAAGCGGAAGAATTATTTTAATACCTTTTGGTTTAATTGTAATACTGTTCCAGAAAAATTACGGTAGGACTGAAGCTATGAAAATCTCCCTTTTGTTTGATGTACACTGATGAGGTCTCTGCGACTTTAATTGCGTTGAAGGCCATAAAAGCTTAATTAAGTGACTTTACGGCAAAACACAAACGCAAATCAAAGTAAACTGTTTGAACAACACCCTAGTATAAAATGCTTCGAAGGTTGCTTTTGGGTAAACACAGTAGTTAATATTATATTGATAAAGTGGGCAGAGATTACATGTGTTAAGGAAGTGCACGTGGAGACCACCTCTCTTCAAGTTACTGTAATTAATTATTTCTAAGTTTCTCATTCCATGATATTTCTCGGAGATCTTAACGAATATGAGAATGTAAAATCATACGTATAAAATTATTAGACAGTTCGTTAATGACCAGCGAATTCATGTATTCCTTAGTACCGAATATCACTGCAAGTAAAAATTAACTTAGTAAACGGGGTGACAAAGTGAATAAGAGACCCTCAACATTTATTTTGTTCCTTTAGAGACATTTCAACATAGTTGTGCTCTAAGCTCTGCGCAATAATTTATTTTACGTTATAATAACGTGGAGTTTATGTCACAGGAGAGATCATTTTTAAAGAGTCTTATCCTATCCATAGGGCAGCTATATGCTATAGTGGTCTGAGAGCGGCGCTTCCGACAAATTTGCAGCTTATTTAAAAAAATTCAAACTCAAAAAATGAGGGACCAGTACGTGTATGTATATACGGACATGACTAAATTGAAGCACATCACACTCATGATTTATGTATATACATATTAAGGTGGGCCAAAAAAAATTTTTTATTTTTTTTTCTTTGTTACCATGAAAATCTCATCCGACATGACTAAAAACAAGTTCTGGTAAGACCTGAGCTCTTAATATTAATATTAAGAGGTGCCTCATCGAAATTTTCGATTTCCCATATAAATAACACAGGAAATTTTGTTTTTTTTTGTTTGGAGTTTTAATGTACACAAACAAATAATCGGTAAGCGAGAATCAACACTTATCTATATATATAAAATTAAGTGGCAAAACTTCCTGTTCGCATACTCCTCCTAGACGGCTTGCCCGATTTCAATGAAATTTTCAGGGGTGATTGGGGTCTGTTTGGAGGGTGCACATAAGAAATTTAATGTGTGTATCATTGCACGTTGTGCAAAAAAAAAAAACAAAAAACGAAACAACTGGCGGATGTTTACAATTAATAAAAAACATTGGCATCGCATGTTGATCGTTTTTGCCTGTCATTCGTTCTTTCTATGGATGACTGTCAAACTAACAAGACATACAGAACGTAAGTGTTCCGAATGCACTGAGTGTATCAAAAAAAAATGTTTCAACATTGTGTGTATTTTTCTCAGATTTCAAAGTGATTAACATTCTGCGTACAACACAAAGCAAGTGAGTATTGTTGTTGTTTCATATGTGATGCCATGCCGTTCGGTTGAGATTGACGTAACCTTGAATAATATTTACTTATATTGCCATATAGGTGTCGCTAAGATCGATAATTACAATGAATTAATCGGTAAAATACAAAAATAGTAATGAAAATTAACAATTAAGTTCAGCATGACAAGATTGCATGAATTTCTTTTATAAATTAATTAAATAAAAATGAGATAAATCGAAAAAATATGATTTGTTATGTTTCTTAGCCACCAATTTGTAATATAAGATGAAAAATTGTGGAAATCATTTTTTATAATTTTTTGCTGGACTTTAACTACGAATAACTTTGAATGAGTTGACTCAGCCAAAAAATGTTCTAGACCTTTTTTGTAGATCGTTAAATTTCCTATAAGAATAAGTGTTGATTCTCGCTGACCGATTATTTGTTTGTGTACATTAAAACTCCAAACAAAAAAAACAAATTTCCTGTGTTATTTATATGGGAAATCGAAAATGTCGATGAGACACCTCTTAATATTAATATTAAGAGCTCAGGTCTTACCAGAACTTGTTTTTAGTCATGTCGAATGAGATTTTCATGGTAACTAAGAAAACAAAAAATAAAAATTTTTTTTTGGCCCCCCTTAATACATACTTTTGTATAAATTTTATGGGATATCCTACGTTCGGTTCCATGAGGATCAGTTAGATATACATTTTATAAATTAAAATATTTGGCATATTAATAATTATTTAGGTTTAAAAATTTATAATTTCATTGAGTCTGATTTTGTCGTAGTTTGAGTTTTATATACATATGTACTTGAAATTATTTCAAATATGTGGTTATTTATTTAAATATAGCACAGGCACTCTTTTCATTAAAAACATATGTACTGCCCATAATAGTCGTACCGAGTTAAATTATTAGTTATGTATATGTGAGGTTGTGTGTAACGATAAATTCTGTTTTATGATTTTGTACAAATTATATGGTAAGTAATACCATTAAGGGTAACAAAAGCAACAAAATACATTCAGTTGCACTGGCTAACCAGTTTCCACAAATTAATTTTATTATATTTCAGGAAGTAAAATTTATGGCAAACAAGTAAGGAAGGGTGGAACCGAACATTTTAAACTCTTGCAACATGAAAGAAGCAAAGCCAGTTAACCAATCAAATATAGTAAATTCAGCCAGATGTTCGAAAATCCTGATATTAGTTAAATAGGGGCTAAGCCAAGTTTTCGCCGAAATTTACGCGTGACAACAATCACGACCACTTCCCATATAACACAACTTCAAATTATACTTTATTCGTTCACTTTCCAGTACACAAATCAAGCAGCAATTAATATAGTGGTTACGAATATTTGGGCCCAGTATTGGAACCTTAAGAAAAGAAAAAAAAAAATAAGGAACGGCTTTGTTCGGGTCCAACCGAACATTTAATACTCTTGCAACTTCCAAAAATCAAAGCTAAGAAGAGGTCAACGAGAATATCGAATTAAAAGCAATTTTATAAATAAATATACTGTGTATAACTCATACACTGACAGACACTTAAGGTCTCTTAGAAAAGCGAAAATCAGTTTACATTGTAGTTATGGGAGTTTGGGTAGTATCGACCCGATTTTATCTATACTATTTTCATGCCACATACTAAAAAATTTTCTCTGGGTTTTATTGGGGTGCCTCACATACAAACACCAATTATATAAAGTAAATTCAGTCGGATATTCGAAAATTCTAATGTTAGTTATATGAGTGCTAGGTCAAGTTTTCGCCCAATTCGCCCGGCACAAGAATATACTAATATGAACAATACACGCTCTTTTATTTTTATTGAGATAACTGACATAAAGTCACCTAGAAGTTCGAAAATCTTTATATTAAGTACATATATGGGAGCTAAGGGAAGTATTGGTCCAATTCAACCTATTTTTGACGTACAGACATATCTTTGTCAGAGAAGATTATCGCTGATTTTCAATTATATACATATATAACATATTATTCGGTTCTTTTGGGCGGGAACAGTTTTTATTCAATTTAAACAATTTTTGATCATAGGATGGCACACACTAAAGACATTATTTGTGCAAAGTTTTATCCCATGATATTAATTCTGTATTGGAAACTAAACGAATCAAATAGAATCTAAAACTATGCTATATGAGAAGTAGGCGTGTTTGTTGTCTGATTTTCATTTTTACAATGGGACATAAGAGTGCGAAAAAAATATCACATACCAAATTTTGTCGAAACCGGTTGCTCGGGTGCCTAGATATAAGATTTAACAAAAAGTGGGCGCCCATCGTCCAATTTTTACCCTGGTTCCTATAAACCCTTGTCATAATTCCGGCGACATTTTTTGAGTCTCTGGCGCATTTAGTTATTGATTTATCGCGCTTTTAGTAATTTTGAACAGTACCGTTATATGGGGAGTGAACCGGGTTTGCATCCGATTTCAACCATTTTCACAATGTCGGTAGAAGATCTTAACAGATTTTTACTCTGAAAATTTGGTTGTTATGGCTTAAATGGGTTAGGAGACCACATCTACTTTTTCAAAAATTTTTACTCACAGGTGCCCCTTGCTACTGGGATCCTCTGTACCAAATTACAGTTTTATATCTTAATTGAGTGCTTAGTTATATGTTTTTCGTTAATGGTGATTTGTGGGCGTAGCAGTGGTCAGATTACACCCCTCTACGAACTCGATTTTTTTTTGTACTAAGGAATCCACATACCACGTAGTGTAACCCTACATAACCGTTAGGCGAACAAAGCTATACTACTATGTAGCACCTGGTTGCAAGATTATAATAAAACAGCTTAATTATCGAAAATAAACAACAATGTGGCCGGCCACGAAATTTTCCTGCGAATGAGTTGCAATTACTTGTAAAGCCTTTGCACATCCACAAATAAAGTTAGAAATGTAAAGCGCCTCTGTTTATGCAACTTATTTTATAAAATTCATATGCGTCGTATTGCAAGAACAAGTAATGTTAGGAAATTAGCTGATAAAAGGGACATTCAAATTTTAAAATGTCGTAAAATTTTCACAGTCATTGCAGCTTTCATTGATAACGGTGGCTGTTATTAACACATTCGCGGACGTGAATGCTATAGCATTCATTTTCATACTGATGCAAAATGACGTGAATGCTATAGCATTCAAATTTTAAAGCCAATTTTTATTCATTTAATTTTTTACAATCTTAAGTTTTTGTAATTAATACACATTTCAAAATAATGACCAATTGGTTCATTAGATACTTTCATATTATTTTATATTTTCTCCGTGTATTTACAAATTTTCTCACGTCATTCTGGTTGAAAAATATTATCTATATCGTCGTGGATGCTATAGCATTCATTGTATGTAACGATTAAAATACGATGTTCTGACTACTCTTATAATATATGTCTAATTAGATTTAGGATATTACAACTAGTTTCAAAAATAATTGCTTGTATATTTTTGCAGCTCCCTAAAACTTTTTGCGTCCGCGAACGTGTTATAAACCTATCAGAGTATATTAAATTTGCCATGATGTTTGTAATACCTATACTCGTATAATCGTTGTTATGATAATATGGTCTATGCTCATATATAAATGATCCGCGCGACGAGCTGTGTCAATTAAGACATGCCCTTCTGTTTGTTTGTACACATATATACGAATTCGTTCTTGACTTTTTATAATATTGATGAAATTTTGCATACGTCCTTTCCTCTTTAAGAAGCTGGTAATTTGCTGGAACCGCCGAAATCGGGCAACTCTTGCGCATATCTGCCACACAAATTGACGATTCAAACTCTTGTCTTTGGATGGAAACCTCTTGCATTTCTCCTGTGGGCTGAAAAGTTGAAACAAAAATGGGTGTGGCGACGTAAAGTTGGTGGACTCCAGAAAGTACGGCTGATTTTGTGAAAAACAGCGTTCAAACTGTGAAATTCGGGGAAACATGTTTCCTTGTATCAGAAATGAGTCGAATCGGGTCAGTAATTTTCATAGCCTCATATACCAAATATAAATATTTTCACACATCCAGTTGACTTTATTTCACATATGATATCGTCGAAGGTGGAAATTACGTAAAAGAAATAAGGAGAGTGTAGTTTGCTAATAACGGTGTATGTTTGAACCCAAAATGGATAAAATTCGGCGAAAAATTGACCCATCGCTATATTGGTATTCATTATTTTCAAACGTTCGAATGACTTTACTCCATATTGTCATATAAAATGCAAACCAACGTATGATCAAAAAAACTTGAAATTGAGTAATTTGAGTTTGAGTCACTACCCCAAATTTTACACATAAAAGTGTATAAATATGTCCAAAATTTTTAACTTATGCTATCAGATATAACTGAAACTAAAAATTTTGGGACCTTGTGATAGATTTATAATCAATTGCATATCTGTGTTTTTTTAGTGCCATATATTTCATAAATTTGAAGCTCGAAAATATGAACTGTTGATTGTTTAGTCCAATAAAAGTAATTATATACAATTTCTACAGCATAAAACCACAATTGCATTTACCATTTGTTGCTTATAACTGAAGAAAGATATTGACTGCTGCAAATAGTTGCCTTAAAAAGGAAATGAAAGCGTGTAGTAATTGCTTTAGAAGAGCACTTAAGAAAAAGTTGCATATTGAAAAGAGCAACAAAAATTGCGGGTGACTTTCACGGTCCTTCACGCATTTATGATTTTGAAGAAGAGTGAAAAAACTTGAACCAAGAAATTGTACTAGAAACAACAAACTGCCAAGCAAAGTATTAAATTGCCGTTAGAAAAAGATCACCGCACTTGTAGTTTTTGTTTTACTGTTAATTTTGAGAATTTGACTGCCACAGAATTGTGCGCCAATATAATGTTCGTACTATTTTTGTTGGTTATGATTATTGCGCAATATTTTGTAAGCAATTTCAAGGTGCTTCCGGTGCAGCAGAGGTTCGAGTTCGTGAAATCGGTGCCCTTATGCATAAATTGTTTGCGTAAGGGGCACACGGTCTCTAAGTGCAGAGCGGATCGATGTCATGTGTGCAATCGATCGCATCACACACTGTTGCACCAGTATCCAGTCTCTTTCCCCGCTGCACCTCATCCGCAACTATCCACCACACATGCCATGCATACAGCGAGTATGCTGGATCGGGTAATGTTGGCAACAGCAGTAATTTTAGTAAGGACCAGCTGTGAAGATTACCTGCCTACGAGAGCTTTGCTGGACTCAGGCTCCCAGGTCAACTTTGTGACGGAGGACAGAAGTTGCGGATTCCAATACAAAAGTGGGGTCGAAACTAAGCGCATTTGTCAAGTCGCGGCTAAATAATTATGAATTTTCGGCGGAATTCATAACAACAAGTGGCTGGAAAACACCGCACAATATTGAATTGGCGGACCCAGAATTCCACAAACCTAAAAAAGTGGATATCCTTTTGGGTGCTGAAACATTTTTCGATATTTTAGCTGCTGGCCAAATTAAAAATGGTCCTAACCAACCAACACTTCAGAAAACCCTTTTAGGATGGATTGTGTCTGGCAAATACGCCAGTAATATAAGTTCTCCTCCCAAATTACATAGCACACTATGCCAAGCTGAAGAAGACTTTACGTCAATAGATTCAGAAGTCCAAAAATTTTGGGCTCTTGAAGAATTACCTTCAGATTTAAATGGCATTAAATTCACACAAGAGGAACAAGAGTGTGAAAGCTTTTTCGTAAATACAACAAAAGTATTGCCTTCAGGACGGCTTCAAGTCAGAATGCCTTTTAAAACCGACCGTAAGTTACTCGGTCACTCCTATGATACCCCAGTTCGGCGGTTTCAGGCCCTGGAAAGAAAAACATTAACAGATCCAGAACTTCGTGGAAGCGATGGCAACTCTGTTGCCCAACAAGTGTCAGATGAAATGAAGCAAGTGGCAGCACAACTTTACGCAAAATTTTCTGGAATATAAAGCTGAGCTAAGTCAAAAAGCATTCAACTTTATTTTTACCGATGGTTCGAAAACCAAATTTTCAACCTCATTTGCAGTAGTCTCTGAAAACCTTGATGTTTTAAGAAAAGGTATCCTGCCTAATCATTGCTCCATCTACACCAGTGAAATCTTTGCTATCTATCAAGCCGCCTTAATTGCATCGAAAACCAAGGGCAATTTCTGCATTTGTACTGACAGTCGGTCTGCCATTGATGCCCTCTGGAAATTCAAAAAGGACAGCGTTCTAGTAACCCACACCAGGGATTTGCTAATTAAACACAAAAACAAAATTAAATTGATGTGGATTCCTGGCCATTGTGGCATCCAAGGCAATGAACTAGCTGACTCTGTTGCGAAGAGTCTTCATAATGACCCAGTTATCTGTTTTGACAATTTTGAAAAGGCCGATTTGTCGAGACATGTACGGCAGTATATTAACAATAAATCCTTACTAAAGTGGAAAGAATATGTTCACCATTATGCAGATATTAATCCAACAAAAATTAGGCCTACTTTTCCTTCCGATGCTAAACAGTCAGACATTCTCGTTTTCACAAGACTTCGTTTGGGCCACACGCAGATCACTCACACACATCTTCTTAGTCATGGAGTATCATTATGCAACGTTTGCGGGGCAATGAGCACATCGGTGAAGCATATCTTGGACATCTGCCCTCGTTTTTCTATTCAAAGGCAACGGATTTTTGGCTTGACTGTTCCATCACAACTTCTTTCCGACACTGCAGCACTTAACATAAGAAAGATATCTAGTTTTATAGCCTCATGCAACCTATCTCATTTAATTTAGTTAACCTTAACTGTATAATATTTGTAATCCATAAACGTAATGTAAATTAGTATTCTTTTGTAAAACCAGCTGATGGCCTCGAGCTAGTGCTGTTTTTTTTTCTCTTGTTTCCCGTATATTTATTGTGCATGAAATAAATAAATATCTATCTATCTATTTTTCTAATTATGTTTTACATTTGGTAAGGCGTCGTGCCAAAGTAAGGTGCTATTAACTCTTTTAAAAGAAACTTATTTTGTACCGTGTATTCTGTATGTGCATATTTGTTTGCTTTGTAGATTAATATTTAAATAATCAGACACTTATCAAGCCAAAGCTGCTAACTCAAACTGTCACTATAGAAATTCAATATTATACGATAAATGAAACCAAAACCCCACGAAGCAAAAGAACTACATGTGCGCATGTACAAATGTGCTAATATATGTTTATTACCCATGATTTCACTTGCTATCATCAAATAACATAAATAGAAATGTTATATTTTTGGGCTAATTTCTAATGATGACTCACGTCAATGCGTTGAAATCGTTAGTTTGTTCGTTCTCGTTATTTATTGATGTCTAAATATCATTATGCATTATATTAATACTATTTATTTGCTAAACTGATTCATCACATTAATATTGCTTAACATATAAATAATATTTCTTATTATCTGCAGAAAAATGTACCATTTATATACCATATATATTTTTCTGCAGATAAAAGCAACAAAACCCACTGATTTTATGACAAGGCATTTTAATAAAAATCGGACACATATGTAGGTGGATAGATAAACGAATGAATATTGCAAATTACAACATTAATTTTCCCTACAAACTATTTTAGATCAATATGTGTTAGATACAAATAATTACAAATAGATCACCGAGAAAGAGGAGAAGTGTATGATATAAAAAGTAGGTGAGTTTCCTGATTCAAAAGGTTGATTTCAAAGTCATAGATGGATTGATAGTACTACATAGTTTTTTTTTAATAGCTACAGTTGACAAAGATTATACTTAGCAAGTTCTTTTGTTGTGACATCGCAACCTCAGTAGCCTAATTAGCTTATAAGCAAAAGGAACCTTTATAATAACAATTTTTTTTCAATTACTGAAAAATACAGTTAAATATAGTATTCATAATTAGGATTCAAATGTAATATTTTCTAATATTTTATACTCTTGCAACCTGTTGCTACAGAGTATTATAGTTTTGTTCACCTAACGGTTATACGTATCACCTAGAACTAATCGAGCAGATATAGGATTATGTATACAAAATTATCAGGATGACGAGAAACGTTAAAATTCAGTTGGCTGTCTGTCTGTTCGTGCAAGCTGTCCTTGGCATGCAAAGATAGTTGGTATCGCATCAAAATCACGCCCACAAAGTACACATACTTGAAAACAAATTTGGACATGGCTCCCCTTTTCAAAAGGTTAATGTGCATATCTTCTGAACTATTCAAGCCTCAATAACCAATTTCGCTCTGTGCAAATATTTTGGGTATCCCTACCCACCCTATGTATTACAATTACAATTTTAAAATGAAGTACTATTTCCGCCACAACTCTTGGCAAGTTGCAAGAGAATACAATATTCACTTACACTCGTACTTAGCTCTTCCCTAATTATTTAAATTTAAATAATCTTCAAAAAACTGTTTTGAATTATAAATTTATAACAATTTTATGCAACTTAAATGTTTTCGCAAAATTGACTAAATTATGTATAAGTAGTGAAACCTATCTTCGCTTTGAAAGTACGATGTTGAGTTTATAAGTCATTCACATTGAATTCCCATCATAATTTATTACCAAGCGCAAAGACAAATAAACATATTATAGGACAGAATAAACCAAAGCAGAATGCAGAAAGTTTTAATTATAATCCAACGATGCCACTAGCCGCCTTTGTGCAACAGCCATAATCACTTCGACGCTCCAAAGGTTTTGCTGCTTCTTCTGTTTACCATAGCTTTTTCATTACAGAGTGACTTTCGATCGCGGTCTGTTGGCTGCTACTGTCACTAAAAGTTGAGGTTACCAAATGTCAATAACGAGATGAACTAAACGATAGTGAGCAGAGAAGTATAGAGAAAGAATAAGCACCATTATTTGTTATACCAAAATCGGATTTAGAATTTTAAGTTTAATATAGTTTAAGGAAGTAAAGAACAGCTAAGTTCAGGTATAACCGAACATTTTAAACTCTTGCAAGTTGTAATAATCAAAGCCAGAAAAAAACCTTAAGGTAAAAGTTCATTTTAAAGTTGTTACGATAGAAATCGTGGCTGGACTTACAATCAAATTTTTGTCCTTTTATCTTATATTACAGGTCAAAGTTTTATGTGATATAAACACAACATATTAAAAAACACAGCAAGTCAAAATAGTTTTTCTAAAGCCAATACAGAGCTTACTTGAAATATCTACACACTGATGGTATAAAATAGTTTCTGGCCTTTATATATTCGGCAACGTCCCTCTCCTTCCTTTTCCCGACCTCATTTCACCCCTAAATTGTTTTTCAATTTGCTATGATGCATTAGCCTAATGCGGAAGTTTTTATTGTTAATAGTTTTCGATTATTTAGAAGCAGAGTAGTAGCAGTAGTTATGTTTTCATAAAAGAGTGAATGTTTTTTTTTTTTTTGCAATTTATATACATATATAAATACTCTTCGAATATGCTTTAAACCTGTCCCAAATTAGACAATAGAGTCAAAGTATATGTATATTTGATCCATATGTTTATTCATAAATCGGTACTCGCTTTGATGGATCTATGATATTCACCACTAATAATATAATCCTTAAACCTAGAAAATATCTTTATTTACAGATTCTTGTATAATCTTGTATGCAAGGTAATATTAAATACATTAATTGTTTATGTAGTCTCTATGAACCTGCAAATATATTTTAACTTTGAAGTCCTCAGACTGAAATCTAATATATTTATACTTAAGTATTTCGTAATGTCACTTTCAAATTATTGTTATTAAAAATTCTCATTTAATTAAAATTCTCATTTTAATGTAATAATTTATGAAGAATATCCATGTAAACGTATACTCTATGTAACACTTTATATGTCATATCTATTTACTTGAAAAATTCGCGGTTGTGTGGGTTGCCTGCCTAAGAAAAGGTGCAGGTGTGTTAAGCATATTTCCACCACAGTGGCACAATAGACCTCTCAAAAGGTGGATGCGAAAGTTCAGGTCAACTTCGTTTTATGTCTGCAAGTGAAAATTTGTGGCATCATTACAAGCACGGTAAGTAAATTATTGACAGAGATCCCTAAAGGCCAGACACAACATCTGTGAAGAAGAAAATATCTTCATCGCTTATTTATTACACGCACAACCTGTCAAGATGTAAGAGCACACATGTTCAACCACAATGAATTGGTTTGTGTGTACGTATGTATATCATTGAGTATTTTATATATAAATGTGACAATCTTGCGTAGAACACTTTTCAACCTTCTATAGACATTTGAATTCCCTTTGGCGAATTTGGAGGTCTTCTCTTTACTTTCTATTAGTATATCTCTATTCTCTATTATTATAAAGAAATAATATAAATGATAATGTTTTAAGTGGTTTTAGAACTGTTGTTTGTTTGGCGGTTTTCGGCTGTGTTGGCGTAAGAATTAATATGTACTAAAAACGTGTAAATATATATTGTTTGTGTCAATATGTGTTGGTATATACATGCACATTGGCTATAAAACAATATGCAGAAAATATATATATATATGTGTATGTTGTTACCTCACTTGTATTAGTGTCACAGTATTCGCACTTGTATTGTCTCCATGGAATTTGAAATATCTGAAAATTCGAGTCCTTAGAAAAGATACATTTTGACTATGTACGCCCATGCATCCGCTTGCCGCAAAAGATAATGGAAACATAAAAGACTCAATCACTTTTTTCACCTTAAAGAATATGTGGTACGTATATATTGATATGTGTACATGTTTTCGCACATGAAACTGATTACTGAATGAATATGCTCCACATTTTATCTCATTTGCTTCGCTGGTCATTTTCAACATTACCTAATTGGCTTTGATATTTTAGTTATCAAGCATAAGTTTCGTTATAGTAAATTGTTACGATTATATTTATTAAGAAAAAGCAAAATACTCTTCTTATTTTTAAAAAGTGAGAAAAATAAATTAAATATACAAGCATGAGAATTTAAATCATGATACATGCGGCGGAATGATTCGTTTACTTCAAAATTTGATGTAAATTTTTTTAACAGTGAGAATCTAAATTGCCTCGAAAAGCGAACTAGATTATATCCCTAGAAAATAGAAAAGAAATACAAAGAGCTTTTTACTAAGAATATTATGACAAGCATTTCATTACGACTAGATGTAAATGATTGGTAGTACAGGGGTAAACTTTGCCTAGAATGAAAGGGTAAATATGGTTATGCATGTGAAATGCTACATACAAAGAAGTAGTTATATCACAGACTTAGATTTTATTAAATTTATTAAATAATTAAAATGTTCAAGTTTGTAAAATAAGAGTAAAGTAAATAAGTAAGGGCTATGTTCGGATGTAACAGAACATGTCATACCATTGAAACTTGCCAGAATCAAGCATATGTAAATACATTAAGGTACAAAACGTCAACGAAAAGATCGCAACCCAAGAAATTATATACTATATATACTAGCTGACCCCGCAGCCGTTGTCCCGTGAAATTATGTGTTTTGAAATGAAAAGAAAGTTCAATTTATCATTTAATTAATGTTTTTTTTTCAATGTAACGCAGCTTCAGCATAAACAACATTTTTTGGTTTCCGTTTCGGTGTACAGAAAAGATGGTTTTCCAACTCGTGAGCAGTCGGATTCCATTACACAGTTTCGGGGCATGATGATTGCGAAACATAATAACGACCGATCCTACTTTGAGACGCAAATGATGCGGTGGCATCTGTCTAAATTTAGAAATACCACCGGATAACTCACGGCGTCGTCTTCATTGTCAAGACGATCACTCGATTTGTATGAGCGCAGGTCTCCCGAAATTTGACTTTGAATCTTCCAGTTTAAGTCAACAACATCGGTATTTTTGGCAGCTAAGATTGCGCGTGCACTTAAGGAATCGTAGTTACGATAATTTGGCCAATGTCCGAACATTTGTGATGAGTTCATCTTTCGTGAACTGATAAAGCGAAGATGGAATTGATATCAAACCACCGGAATTGTACCATTTCCAATTTTTAGCGAAGACGATGTAAAATGTCTTCGGTAATGTCATTTTTGTTCGTATCCCATAATTGACGCGGATTTGAAGGCTGATATGTCAAAATGATTATCGCGAAAAGTGCGCGAACTTCATTTTCATTCCAGTGATTAACGTGTTCCAGCAATTCTAATTGCTGGCTTACTTGTCCAAAACTTTCACACACCGTACCATTCACAGTAAGCAATGACTCAAATAAAGTTGAACCGCGTACATTAATCAATAGCAACCGAAAGTAAAAGCAGTCGTCGTTTTTCGGGTGGACTGTCTAAATTCGTCCTAATGCATTAGTTGAGAACACATATGGATGTTAATCTACTGGTTGGCCTTGCTTTTTGCGTAACTATTTCTTCGACGTGCATTCCATGTATAATATCAGGGTATTTCCGAATAGAGCAATGTTCTCGCAAACGGATCACTGACGAAAGTTGAGAAAAAACTCGTCAATGTTAATTTTGCTGCTGGCAGTGTTTCTACTGGCTGTACTGTATTCTTTGGGTTGAAATACACTCTTTGGCCATTCTCCAAATTAACTGCTTGACGCTCAGCAGTCGGAAAACGTTCATGAATTGCAAAAGTAAATATACTACAAAGCGCTTTATTGCAGTTCACGTATTGACCGATTTGATACTTGCTGATCTCATCTCGTTCAAGACCATGTTGCTTCCGTTGGTGACGTACTTATAAACGTATTTTATCGATTTCACCAAACTGCAATATTAAACATTGATATGAGTTTCGAATGTGAATTAGACAATAATGGTGAATATAGTACGATCCATGTGTTGTCAACTTCGATATTAACTCTTGTAAGTTGATTGCGGAATGTTCTGTTATCCATCATTTTCTGTTTGTGTTTCCGAAAGAAAAGCTTATCCACGTGTTTCATTCATTTATTGTTAGACATACAAACCGAAAAGATGAACTATATTGGTTTCCACTACTTCGTATAATACTGGATCTTTCTCTACATCAGGAATTTCCGCAGAAATGATTTCATCAATTTGATCTGGTGTAACCATCATCAAAAGAAGAATGCGGAAAACCTCTTTTTTGCCACTCAACAAAGTACATCTAGCATCTAACAGCACCACATATACGTTGCTTCAAGATAAGGTCAATCAAACATCGTAACTGTTGTTTGAAAAGTTATGCTGTGACATCGTGACGATCGCTTGCTGATTGACCGCGATCCATAATTCCTGTTAAGTAAACGTAAAGTTTTCACTGAATAATTTTCAATAATTTTTCCTTTGAAAGGCCGGAATAAAAAAGCAAGCGACCGAAATTGAACGATTCAAATAATTTACACATCAAAATATTGAAAAACAAAACAAACAAAAATTTTAAAAAAAATTGTACTTTTTTGAATTATCCAATTTTCCGACTTTTCTTCATGAAAAGTATAAGGTATTTTTATTTCTAAAAAAAGAGGCTGTTTTTAGGGGTTATTCGATAACATTCATACATATATGTACATACAGTTTGGCGATTCATTTTTATTTATATAGAAGAGAAGATAGAAGATAGAAGAAGTAGATAGATTAGGGTGTTTTTGTTTTTTGAACTATTAATTTTTTTCAGTCCCGTCACGAAATTTTCTTGGAAATAGCATATAAAAATTTTCTGAAAATTTTTGCCCTTATTATTATCATTAAGAACTGGACCAAGGCCTGTAAAAATTGTCCATAGAAAATACACTACAATCGTGAGTTTTTATCTTTAAATTCCTACAGATCAGAGGTATTTTATGGCATCGCTTTGACTTTAGACTCATATTTCTCATAATTGTTCACTCTACAAAAGTGCCCAGTGTAACAAAGTCGTAACTCACACAGGGGAGGTAGTACGGGGCTCTAAACCTGATTTTTCCATGAAATTCGCATATTTTTGTATATATCTCGTAAATGACAGGAGCTATTGAAAAAATTTAAATCACAAATTTGTAGGAAATTGTATTTGCTATAAAAAAGGTTTAAGGTCAAAATCGCTATCATTATTACTTCTCGAGATATTTGGCTTTTTCAGTAAGGCTTTATAGAATTTTTATAGATGGTATGTATGTATTAAACAGCAAAAAACAACAAACCTTGTTTGTAATCTGGTTAACAGGAAAACCAACCAACCAGTCAGGAAGAAAAAAATGTTGTGTATAGAATATATTCTATCATTTACGTTTTGCATTTTAATGGAAAGCAATTAGTTATAGATTCTCCAATCATCCAATCGCTTCTCACACACATGTCGAACTCAGATAACATACATATGTAATTTCATAATTATAAGCGGAAGTATAGCATATTTCCTCTCCAGGTATTTAAAATTAGCTTGATATTTATTTTTATTTACTAAATAAATTATTTGTAAGCTAAAATATCACTTTTTAAAGTTTCAGATCCGGTTCGTATAATTAACTTTCAAACGTAATATGAACAATTGTAATACATTTTATTAGTCTGATATCTGCCCAAAAAGTACCAAGCAAATTAGAAAAAAAAATTTCAAATAATATCATGCTTTTATTATTTGCAGAGAACGTACATTTATAGAGAAGGTTCAGGGTGTACCGATTGTTAAAATGTTCCTCTTTTTGAAGGGGTTGAGTTTTCTATTAGTGGATCTCACCACAAAAATATTATTAGCGGATTTCAATGAGAAAAGTGATACTAATTTCAATGTATACAAATGTACGCTTAAACGCAAACGACTATGGATATCATTTATAGATATTCTCCATATATGTATGTATTTGATAACAAACTTATCTATGTACATGCATATGTATTCGCAATTTGACCTATTTAATGATAAATTCCATTAAATCTGTTGGAATTTATAATAAAGTCATATTTCCATCATTACCTAAATAAATATAGATACATGTACATATGTATATCGGGCATTAGAGGTTTTGATAACATTTTGAAGACCAAGCCGACGCACATATTCGCATATGGTTGCAATTATATGTACATACATATAGACAGATTTTTAAAAACCATACCCGTAATGATAAAAATTTTTTTCGATAAAATCCCGCTTTGCTAAAATCTTAAAGGTCATATAATTATGTGTGCATGTAAACAGATTTTAAAAACCGTACGCATAAAGTTCACATATTCACATATGTATGTATTTATTTATTTATTTATTTATAATAATTCATATAACAAAAAGAGTTTTATTATATAAATACATAAACGCAGCACTGGCTACGAGGCCTTCAGCCGTCTTGTAATTATAACTTGGTGAAAAATTATATTTGCTAAGGGTTAGTAAATATGTAAGTTGCTTAAATATATTGTAACAAATCGTTGGTTTTTAAGAATCTATATACAATCATCACGTTTTTTTCTGAAGGTTCACTTAGTAGTTTTATGAGATCAATGTTGCCAAAGTTGTGGGCTGTTGGGTGAAGCATCGGACAGAGTGTGAGTAAGTGTTTGATAGAAGCGGTGTCATCGCAAAGGGGGCAAATGGATGGGCTTTTACCCGATAGTAAGTGGGCGTGTGTTATGATAGTGTGTCCAATCCTTAATCGAGTATATGTCTTCATTGCGCTAGTTGGAACTGTTGACGAGTAGATTATACGATTTAAGTTCATCGGAGGATTTGTGTGGTTTAAGTATTGGTATAACACAGGACGTTTTCCAAAATTGGGGGTAGACACCAGTACTGAAAATTTTGTTATAAAGCTTTACCAATCGGAGCTTGAGACTTTTTGGCATATGTCTGATAATTGGATAAGAAATTTTATCTTGCCCCGTGGACTTACCCTTAACGGTAGATGCAACGAACTCGAATTCAGACAGTGAAATGCTGATTTCTATTTGTTTAACAGAAAAAGAAAGAGGGGAGACAGAGTAGGAAGTGTCGGACATTGTGGTGGTTTTAGAGGTTTGAAACTGTGTGCTGAATGAAATATCTGAGCTTGTTTCAGAATAGTGGTTTGCAAATAACTCGGAAATATCGGATGGATTGGTTACCAAACCTGTTGGCCCCTTTACGCATTGAATGGTTAGATTTCTAGGCACTCCAGAAAGTTTTTTTTAAAGCGTTCCATATTAACTTAGGACTAGACGAAGGATTTATTTTGCTTGTGAAATCCTGAAAACATTCACGCTTGGCCTGTTTCGCGGAACGACGGAAAAGAGCATTGGCTTTCCTGAAAGATATTAAGTTGACTAGTGATCGAGCGCGTTTGGATTCATACCAAGCTGTCTGTTTTTTTGCCCGCAATTCAGCGATTTCTTTATTCCACCAAGGAACACTCTTTGAACTTGCTGTTGGCTTTGTATGAGGAATGCTAACATTCGCTGCTGAACGGATAATTTTTGTTAACCTCGCACTTTCTTGGTTAGGGTTGTCAGATATTGGGATATTATTGCCATTTATCTCGCAATGTGTCTGAAACTTCTCCCAATCAGCGTATTCAGTTTTGAATACCTTATTTATTTTGTGGTTTTTAGTTGTTGAACCTAGGTGCAATTTTAGTACAATGGGGAAGTGATCGCTTCCATGCAGGTGGTCGAGTATACCCCATTCGCACTCTGTGGCAAATGTGTCGGTGCACATTGTAAGATCTACATGGGAAAAAGTGGAGTGAGTGGAAAAGTGTGTGCGGATCCGTTATTCAAACATATTAAGTTAGAGAAAAGTAAAGCGTCTTCAATGCATTTGCCCCTCTTGTTGGCTATTGGAGAGCCCCATAGTGGACTCCATGCATTAAAATCACCAGCGAAAATTAAAGGAGTAGAAGCTTGGTTGATTAATTGCAGGATGTCTGTACTGGTAAAATGTTCACCTGGTGCAATATAGGTGCAGATAATGGTGTTTTTTTTTAACTAAGATAATTTCGATCGACATAGCCAGCAAGTTGGATTGAATGGCATTAATTTTGTATGGAATATCTCTTCTTATGAGAATCGCAATGCCTCTTTTACCTGTGCTAATATGTGGAAGGTTGTGAAACAAGCCAATGTACTGCTTAGGAGTAAAAGCCGACAAGTTGAAAGAGATGTGAGTTTCATTTAAGAGTATAATAGCTGGGGCATGATCTTGTATTAATAATTGAAGCTATTGTAATTATTAGTGTAGCCGTTTAAATTCCATTGCAATGATGGAATCATAAGATCTATGTAGGAAAAAAAGAAAAAGGGAAACAGAAGAGAGCTAGAATATCAACTCATATGAGCAGTCAGTTGAAGCTGAGTGTCACCAATTGAGTACTAGTTCAAAAGAGAGTAAAAGCTAAGCGTATTTATTCAGAGTCAATTTCTATTTGTTCAGTATGTTGAGTAGAGTATTGATTATCGTTGGAATTGCTTGTTGTTGGAAAGAGATTTTCGTGATTAGGTGGATTAGACTGCACGGTAGTATTGGTAGTAGTGTTGTTGAAGTCAGTATATTTATTAAGCGAGTTTAAGGAGTTGCTTAAGTTAGAAATGAGAGAGGCTGTTGTTGGACTGATAAGTTTGGGATTTAAGAAAGAGGCTTGTTGCGTACATTTGTCGCTGATGTTTTTAGCTGAATGTGAGACGTTGTTGTAGTCTGAACTGATCGATGCAGGCTTGTTGATGGAAATATGTTTGTTGTTGGCGTTTGATGAGTGATTTTTTCTAGTTAAAGAGTTTATTGATGAGTTGGGTGCAGAGGTGACCTCTGCGTTTTGTTTTGATGTACTAGGCAAGTCATTGTCGGCAATTCTATGAGTATTTTTAGATTTTGTGGAATTGTTGATGGCTGAAATTTTTGTTGGTGTGTTGGATACAGAGGATACCTCTTTTGTAGGTTGAAGCACATGTGCAAAGCTAGCAGTGAGGGAAGGGAGGGAAGTATTTCCTCTATACTTTTTAAGGACTTCGTGCATACTGCACTTTTCTAGTGTCTTTATTTTTAAAATTTCTTTGGTTTGCATATACTTTGGACACGTATAGTCCGAAGAACGATGCTCGCCAGAACAATTCGCACACATAACTCGGATGCAGTCATTATCGTGTGAAGAAGGGAAATTGCAAATTTCGCATGTTGGGGAACCCTTACAATGTTTTTGCGTATGACCCAATTTTTGGCATGACCTGCAGCGCATTGGATTAGGCACGTAAGGTCGCACAGAGGTCATCCTCCATGCGATGTTTATTTTGTTGAATGATATTAGCATAACACCAGTAGGCTTTATAACACCTTCAACTTTGCAAGTGAACTTATAAACCGCGGAAACTTCGTAAGAACTCAGTCCTTCTATTATTTCGCTTTCAGGCACATTGTTTAAAAACGGTGCATAAATGGTGCCTTTGTTACAATTAAGATGTTGATGATAGCTAGCGCTAACAGCGCCAATGTTGAAAAGACATTTCGTTTTTATATCTTTGCTCACGGTAAGTAAGGCATTGTAAACACGAAAACAAGAAACCTTCGAAAGGGGTGTAGAATTCTCGTCGGATTTAATCACAATATACTTTGGGTCATCACTTTTTATTGGCGGTAAGTCAGGAAAAGCAGCGCAGCAAACCTGTTGTCCCCGAACTGGAAGCCCGCCGGGGGCTTTGATTATATTTCTCACTTAAAATAAGTGACCGTAGTGCAAAAAAAAAAAAGAACACCAAAAGAGAGCTATATGAATAGCTGTAAACTCAGAGAAAGACGCTAACTTAACTGCTCAGTACGAGGTTTAGTCGGTGACTGCATATGTATGTAAATTTGTGTTCATGTAAACAAATTTGAAAGAATCATTCGCATAATGTTTGTAAATTTGTCTACACACAACTTTGTATGTAAATATGAATGTATGTATGTATATACAGCCATTGTTTGTCACGGACAACCAATGAGCTGTGCCGAAAAAAATAAACGAATGGCCGCCGATTGTCACCGCTTTCCTTGCCGCTGTACAGCTTCGCCTACAAACCAGCGTAAATATGTATGTTTGTGTGTGAGCTTGCATACATATCGACCCAGCTGCGTAAAAATATTTCAGAATTACAAAATATTTTTTACATTCTTTGACAAATACAGTCAATCCTGGTTATGTGCCACAATCAAAGATACAGATATTTATAGTTAGTTAAAAATAAAAATGTAATATGGTACATAAGCAGAGTGAGTCGTACTTAAAACAGTAATTTCTAGGTATTTCAAAAAACAAATCGTGAGATGCAGCAAGATATAATATAGGCTGTAAGAGTGATGAGGGAGGGATTTGATTTTCATTTAAGCGGAGTACTATTTAACCGGGATTGACTGTACACAAAAATCAGAAGAATATTGAATATTTTCTTTGAAAAATTTCTAGACTTGAAATTCGACAAATAAACTATGTTGTCTATTTTATTCTAATATTTTTTAATACTTATATTTCCGAGGTTGTCACTTTTTCCTTCCCATACATTTCAGAAATATATTCAATTTATGATTTTTAGCTTTTGAAATCGTCGGGAAAAAACGCTTGTAGGCAAGGCATGCTCGGGAAGATGTAATGGCGTCTGCTTTTACGAATGAATCGAATATTCTTTTTGAAAGTATGTATGTTGTGTATGCATTGTTTGTGTGGGAATGTCATACGCACATATTTACATGTGTACTCATATTGTAAGTATGTATGATGACTTTTGAGACTGTTGTTGTTTTTCCAGAAGAATGTTTGTATTTTTATACTCTCGCAACAAAGTTGCTAAAGAGAGTATTATAGTTTTGTTCACATAACGGTTGTTTGTAAGTCCTAAAACTAAAAGAGTCAGATATAGGGTTATATATACCAAAGTGATCAGGGTGACGAGTAGAGTCGATCCGGATGTCTGTCTGTCCGTCCGTCCGTCCGTCCGTCCGTCCGTGCAAGCTGTAACTTGAGTAAAAATTGAGATATCATGATGAAACTTGGTACACGTATTCCTTGGCTCCATAAGAAGGTTAAGTTCGAAGATGGGCCTACTGCCACGCCCACAAAATGGCGGAAACCGAAAACCTATAAAGTGTCATAACTAAGCCATAAATAAAGATATTAACGTAAATATTAGGGAGGGGCATATTTGGACGTGTTGCGTGGCCCCGCCCCCTACTAAGTTTCTTGTACATATCTCGGAAAAGACTACGGCTATGTCAACCAAACTCTACAGAGTCGTTTCCTTCAGGCATTTCCATATACAGTTCAAAAATGGAAGAAATCGGATAATAACCACGCCCCCCTCCCATACAAAGGTTATGCTGAAAATCACTAAAAGTGCGTTAACTGACTAACAAAAAACGTCAGAAACACTAACTTTTACGGAAGAAATTGCAGAAGGGAGCTGCACCCAGGCTTTTTTAAAAAATTCAAAATGGGCGTGGTCTCGCCCACTTATGGACCAAAAACCATATCTCAGGAACTACTCTACTGATTTCAATGAAATTCGGTATATAATATTTTCTTAGCACCCTGATGATATGTGAGTATGGGTGAAATCGGTTCACAACCACGCCTTCTTCCAATATAACGCTATTTTGAATTCCATCTGATGCCTTTTTGTGTATAATACGAGTATATACATTAGGAACCAATGATGATAGCGGAATAAAACTTTACACAAATACGGTATTTGAAAAATATGTAAATGACGTATAATGAAATCTCGATTATCACTTTATCATGCGAGAGTTTAAAATGTTCGGTGACACCCGAACTTAGCCCTTCCTTACTTTTTTGATACATACATACATTTGTGTGTACGTAAATGTAGAGAAGCGCGCGCTTTTTATATTACTGATAAATGATAATATCTTGATTTAAAATTGATTTGTACATGCATGCATATATGCAGGATAGATGTGTATGAATACTTTAAATGATAAGAGGTATGATTTCATATATTATTATGGTAATATATTATGTTTTTAGGATATTACGATAATATTTCATATGTGTATATAGCATATATACATACATGCATACGAAATTATATAATATAATATATACATATATATATAATCAAAGATAAGGAATGTTTAAAAAGTAGCTCATTTGGCCATTAACTACAAATATTATATACATATATGCATGAATTCACAAAAATTCGCAAAATTATATTCATATCAATTGATATGATAGCATGTAAAAGTATAAAAATATAAGCCGAAAGGCCAACATGCGTCTGTAAAACCAATGTATATTTCTGAGCATAATTTTCATTCAATGCTCAGCTCTGTTCACTCATTTCTGTTAAAATTTCTCCTGCCGAGCCAAAAGTGGTGAAATCCACTAATAGAAAATTCATGGGTCTTGACAGTTCACACGCTTGTCCGTAGTTGAACCTTCTCTATATTATACGTTCTCTGTTATTTGTACGAGTAAATCAAATTTAATTGAATATAATAACTAACAAAGGAGAATGTCAAAAAATTAACAAACAGAGAAACACATACATACATATAGTAATAAGCGCCACGATACATATGTCGGCAGTCGAGTGAAGTGGTAGTGTTTTTTTTTTTACGCTTTTGATTTTCTTGGATTAATCCCAATTTTCACTGAGACGGCATATAGATTTTGTCTTTGCACTTACCGGAAGTCCGGAGGATTCAAGTGGATAATAGGCCTTGAGAAATAGATAAGTACAATTTGTTTTAAATAAAAAATTCACTTGTACATACCTGTACTTTTTCGTGGCAAATTTTTTAGTTTTAAGTTTTTTTTTCCATTTCCCCTACTAACAGAAAATCACAGCAAAACGTGCACATATTTTTTCTATGCCGTTTTGTTTTGATTAATCAGCTGTTCTCCGTTTTCGCTTTCTCCCTTTTCGTTTTGCTTTTGGGTTAGGCGTTGCCAACCATTAAAAATATAAGTAAGGTTTTAGCATTAGGGATTGAACATACTGATTGACAGGTGGAGCCAGACTATTTTCTCACTGAGGCATGGCCTCTGAGAGTAGTATGGGGCGTACCCCAGAGAATCCTTTCCGGAGGAATTCTAAAATTTTGAGAACGCCTCCTAACGGCAGGAATGAGGAATCCACTGCTGCTGGATCAACAATTAGCGATGAAACAACTGACCGAGCAAGCAGAAGTGAAGAGAATTCACTAAATAATGAAACTTCCGACCATTTTAACAAGCTGGGTTGTAAAATTAAAGAGTTGGAAAATATGATGGCTGGGCAAAGGCACGTAAATCAAGCTATGCGCGATTTACTGAGTAGCATAATGAGCCTATATAAAAAAGCCGAGAAACCGGAGAAAAAAAATATGGTTGAGAAAGCAACCCAGATATCTCATATTTTTAAAGAGATGAATACCCCAAAGCGGCTGCGTGAAGCATCGGGTGACCTACCCCCACGAAAAAACTGAAAAAAGCTACTGAGAAGTTGCAACAAGTAAACAGTGAGCCAACGAAAAAAATTCAAGAAAATATCACGGGTCAACATAGCGCAGGTGAAAAATGGGTGGATGTTGTGAAAAAGAAGAAGCCAATTCAGAAGAAAATTAGAACGAAACCGGACGCCATCATAATAACCAAAAAGGAGGGTGCGTCTTATGCTGATATTCTCCGGAAGATAAAAAGCGACAGTGGTCTTGAAGAGCTTGGATCAAACGTGACCTACATACGGAAGACGATGAAAGGAGACCTACTCATCGAGTTGAAAAATCAGGCAGACAAGAGAGCCGAATCATTTCAAACCGTCTTAGAGGGAGCGGTGGGTGAAATGGCGCTGATACAGCCAAAAACCCATAACGTTACAATAGTGTGTAAGGACTTAGACGAAATTACAACACCAGAAGAAATCTGCGAGGCACTAAAAAAAGAGTGTGGGTTCCAAAACCTGGAGAAAACAAGCGTCAAAAATATGAGAAAAACCCGAAGTGGCACACAAATAGCTCTTATTTGTCTGCGCGCCCAAGACGCTAAAGTTGCACTAAAATTGGGCAAAGTGAAGATAGGGTGGTCCATCTGTCGTCTTAGAGAATACTCATCCATTACCCGATGTTTTAGGTGCTTCCAACTGGGTCATATAGCACACAAATGTGTCAGTCAGACTGATCGGTCAGCCCTCTGCACACGCTGCGGAGCTGCAGGGCACGTAGCAAAAGTATGCAAAAATGCCCCGAGTTGTATGCTTTGCAAGGGAGAGCACTCCGTCTTAAGTACGACATGTCCGAAGTACGTACAAATGATGAAAACAATGAAAAAATGAGGTTGTTACAGCTAAACCTTAATCACTGCGCTGCAGCACAAGATCTGCTAAAACAAACAGTCCAAGAAGAGAATATAGATGTCGCCTTACTAAGCGAACCATATAGACTGCGTTCGGAGAGCACTTGGTGTAAAGATAGAAGTGGCAAAGCAGCAATATGGGCCTGCAAAGGACAAGCTTTCTCATCCCGCTCCAAATAAGTTCATAACGGCTTTACATGGGCGAAGATGCAAGGTATATATTTTGTAAGCTGCTATGCTCGTCCTAGCGCAACAATTAGAGAATTTGAAGATTTTCTCCTGGAGCTGTCTCTAGAGACCAGAAACAAATCGCCAATAATAATAGCGGGTGATTTCAACGCATGGTCTACTGCTTGGGGTAGCAGAATTACAAATCACCGTGGTCGCCTCATTCTAGAATTTCTGAGTCAAACAAACCTCACGATTCTAAACAATGGCACAAAAAATACGTTTCAAAAGGGTAATAAAGGTTCCATAATAGACCTAATGTTTACTAACGACACGCTTAGCAGACATATTAAGTGGAAGGTATCAGATATTTACACAAATAGCGACCATATGGCTATAATCGCTGAAGTTTCGTTTTCCCAAGAAAGGGAACTGTCTCGCAGAAATCCCTCTCGAAAACGTAGTTGGCGTGAAAAGGAATTTGATATCGACGTCTTTGAGAGCGTCTGGAGTGCGGCAAAGGCACCAGGCGAAGACGCCACCCACTTAGTATCCGCTGTGCAGAAGGAACTAGTTGCAGCATGCGACGCAACTATGCGCAGGACGAGATACAATAACAATCGAAAGCCGGTATACTGGTGGAGCGACGAAATCGCCAAGCTGAGGAAGCTCTGTCACTCAGCTAGACGTCGCGCTCAACGAAACCAGGGAGGGGAAAACGAAATCCGCTTTAGAGAAGCATTTAAATGCCAAAGAAGGCTCCTGAAGTCAGCCATTATCCGTAGTAAGAGATCCTGTTTCGAAAAGCTATGTGAGGAAGCGAACATAGACCCCTGGGGATCGGCATACAAAATTTGTATGTCGAAATTCAAAAATAAGTCGCAGCTACCTAAGAACGCATCATTTATGAAAAATGTTGTCGAAGCGTTATTCCCCACACATGCATCCATTTCCTACATTAAAAGAAACGAAGCTACGGAGCCACCTCTATTAGTCACAGAAGACGAACTATTGGCAATTGCGAAAAAAATCAAAAACTCTAAAGCGCCTGGTATAGATGGTATACCAAATAGAGCCCTTAAAGAAGCCATAACTCTTAGACCCAGGTTATTTATTAACATGTACAATGCGTGTATATTAGAAGAGGTGTTCCCCGATCCGTGGAAGATTCAGCGCCTGGTTCTACTCCCAAAGCCAAAAAAGCCACCAGAAGAACCTTCATCATATCGACCCCTTTGCATGCTCGACACGATTGGGAAAGTGTACGAAAGCATCGTAAGAAACCGCTTGGAACTAGCTATCCAAAAAGCCGGCGGATTATCAGAGAGACAATACGGCTTCATAAAAAAGAGATCCACTATTGACGCACTACGAGAAGTCGTCGATATTGCGAAATGTGCAGTAAGTGGCAAAAGATGGAAAGGTGGCACAAAAAAGTATTGTGCGCTGATTACCCTGGATGTCAAAAATGCGTTCAACTCAGCAAAATGGGCAGACATAATTAAAGCCCTGGATGAAATACGTGCCCCTGAGTACCTCATAAATATAATAACGAGCTATTTTAAAAACAGAAAGCTGATTTTTGAGACGGACGAAGGCACCAAGAGCTACTCTATCACAAGTGGAGTACCACAAGGCTCAGTGTTAGGCCCACTATTATGGAACCTTATGTATGACGGGGTGCTAAGAAGACAGCAACCAACAGACGTGAAACTAGTAGCTTATGCGGACGACCTCATGGTGGTAGCAGTCGCCAAACAATTAGCCGACCTGAGAAATAAATGTAATGAGTGCTTAAATAGTCTACGCCAATGGTTCTCATCTATGAGTCTGAAACTGGCGGAGCAAAAAACAGAAGTTTTACTGATAAGCACTAGGAAGATAGAAGAACGAATAGAGCTCAGCATAGGGGAATGCAAGATTACGTCGCAGCCGCAATTGAAGTATCTAGGGGTAATACTAGATTCCAAATTAAAATTTAAAGAACACTTGGAGTATACTTCCGCCAAGGCAAACAGAATTTATAATGCGCTATCGAGAATGATGACCAATAGAGGCTGTGTGCGTTCCAGCCGGCGATTCTTAATAGCGAAAGCAATGAGTTCCGTAATACTGTATGCGGCACCAGTATGGATACAGGCAATGGATATAAAAGCGTATGCAAAACAAATAATTGCAGTGCATAGGCTTTCTGCAATTCGGGTAATTAGTGCTTTCCGGACTATATCAACCGACGCTGCTGAAGTATTAGCCAGCATGCCGCCCATTGACATCCAGGGAGATGAACTCGAGCGTTTATATCAATTATCAACGCCTAAAACAGTATCGGTAAGGACAGAGGAGAGAAACAAGAGTACTAAAATGTGGCAGGAGCGGTGGAATTCCTCATCCAAAGGGCGCTGGACCCATCGACTTATACCGGACATCCACACGTGGATAGACAGACGACATGGGGACTTAGATTTCTATCTGACCCAAATACTTAGTGGACATGGATGCTTTAGAAGCTACCTTTTCAGATTCCACAATGACATTAGTCCGAACTGTCCGACGTGTACAGAGCATATAGAAGACTCTGAACATGTATTATTTCATTGCCCTCGATTTTCGAATGCAAGGGAACAGCTAAAAACCATACTCGGTGGTAGTTTTACGGTCGATAACTTGACCACACTCATGTGTCAGTCGACTGATAAATGGAAAGCTGTCAGCGAAGCGTCAGCGTTCATAATGACCAAACTGAGGTCTTTTCAACAGACTAGGCGTCCGTCAGTCCGCGAAATAGAGGAGACTTAAATGTCTTGTCCCTCCCACGAAGTAATACCTAGCCGGTGGTTCCGTGGGAGAGTCCTGAGTTGGGAGTAGGTTAGGTTTAGCGGATTAAAGTTCCGCACTTCGGCTTTCGATGCTTCCCCTACTATAAAAAAAAAAAAAAAAAAAAAAAAAGCGCCACGATCAAGTCGGTGCACCTCCTTGATGCGCAATGTTGATCCAGCTAGCTTTTGTCCACCCGCAGGCATAATTGAATTGCCTTCACGCTTCCAATATATGGTTGGTTGTGGAAAACCTTCGGCATAACAGCTTACTTTGAGATTTTGTCCTTCGGTCACCAGTTTGGACTTTTCATCTTTTTATACCCTAAACAGGGTATATTAAGTTTGTCACACAGTTTGTAACACTCAGAAGGAAGCGTCGGAGACCCTATAAAGTATATATATAAATGATCAGTATTCTGAGCTGAGTCCATTTAGCCATGTCCGACTATCTGTCTGTCCGTCTGTCTGTATATATACGAATTATTCCCTGAGTTTTTAAGATATTGTTTTGTAATTTTCGCTTCAAGAAGCTGCTCATTTGTCGGAACTGTCGAAATCTTACCACTATAATATACATACATATAGCTGCCATACAAACTGGACGATCGAAATCAAGTTCTTGTATGGAAAACTTTCACATTTGACGTGGTATCTTCACGAAATTTGACATGGATTACTGCTTAAGGTAATAAGATAATCTCCGAAAAAATTGTTCAGATCGGGTTACTATAGCATATAGCTTCCATACAAACTGCACAAGCTATGTTTCAATATATTATTCTACATAACTAGTCATTCCAATCTTGTTTTGTTTGCCTACAAAAAAAAAAATTCAAATTAACCGCAAAAACGAAAATAAATTTCTTAAAAGTAGGCGCGCAAAATTACAGTAACGAATATATGTGGAACATGGTTTCTTCGACGATTTTTTGAAAAAAATTACTTTCAGAGAATTTTATTTTAAAATAATGGTCGTAGCCTTAAAGATACACTGGGCATTCCCTTAATTTTTTACTCCAATACCCAAATGAGCTAAACTTTGTATTCAAACGATTAAAATGCGGCTTATATTGCAAGGAAAGTAATTTATTAAAAATGTATTCATATTTCATAAATGTTCGTATAAAATAATATAATATTTAGTGCATAACTTACTAAACAAAAGTGTTTTGGAAAATTTTTTTTTATATAGTCGTTTTACATTAATACACTTATGTATTGGTAAAGAAAACTTATTATATCTTAAAAATGGTGATAATTATAAAAGTAATTTTTTTCTGATGTCATACATAAATTTACTTTACATTTAGAACAAAACATTTTTGTTTGTCCCGAACAATTTGGATACTTACATCTGCCTTTTTCCCCATTGTAGTTCAGTGATCCGTCATGTCCAATCGGCTGTATTTTGATAAAGCTACAGAAGAATTCGGTTTCCTCTTTTTTTCCTCTAAAAACGGCTGGAGGTTAGGACGCCCACGTTTAGGGGCTTCAAAAGATTTTAAACTAAATAGGGAATCCGCGACTTCTAACTTAAAATCAATAAGACGCATTTCTTTATATCCGAGGCGATTCTTATTAATTCGTTTGTACAGAATCCATGCATTAGCACATGTTAAGTCTAGTAAGTGATAAAACATTCTTTGGTCCATTTACGACTTTTCATCGTGATTTTATGACGACCCATATAGCTGTCAAGTAAATCTACGCCACAAATATGACGATTGTACTCTTTAATTATTTCTGGGCAGGAAATCATTTTGAATGTCTTGTCCTTTTTGTCGTAACGTTTTATGGAGGAAGATGCTGCAGGTAAATCTTCGTTTTGACCAATCATCAAGATTGGTTTCATACCGATGTAAGTTGAAACAAGATTAACAATCTTGTTGTCCTTCCATGACAATGATGTCACATCGACGCCGTAAATTGAAGCAACGTATTCGCGGCTGGTTCCACGCTCATATTTTGACATTACTTTCTCATTTGGAAGTTTGCAGTTTTTAATTCGATTGCGACGAATAGTCCCAATTGATAGTATACCTTGAGATCGTAAATATACTAACAACGGCACAGTTGTATAGTAGTTATCAAAATAAACGATATGATTTTGATAACGAGGAACCTCACGCAAAAGTCTAACAACAATATTTGCAGATGACTTCAAATCTGGTTCACCCTGGAGTAATATGTTAGGTCCTCCGGAAAAAATTTCAAACTTATAAGCAAACCCGGTGGAGTCACATATGACATATAATTTAAACCCCCATTTCTTAGGCTTGTTATGCAAATATTGCTTCATGTAACTTTTCATTTTTGAAGAGCACATTTGTTCATCAACGCACAATCGGTCTAACTTAGGTATGCTACCGAATGTTCTGTTTAGGGTATCAATCTAAGGTCTAATGAGATATAGTCTATCGCGGTTTGGATCGTCTCGAGATGGAGCATTTTCTTTTTCATTACAGTGGATGAATTGCAGTATTTTTTCAAATCGATTCCTAGTCATCGTTGTTTGTATTATTGGAACACAATGGTTGCCATTTTCAGACCAATAATCTCTTGTACTCGTGAGATTGAAGTAAGACATATAAAATAAGATACCAATAAATTTACGTAAATCGAATAAATCAAAATTAAAAGCTTCATTAAGTTCGGAGTAAATTTTAGTTTCCTCAACTATTTTGAGCTCCAAAGATTCTGGAAATAGGAATGATCAAACCTGAAAAGGAGTTTGCAAAGCCTTCAAATTATCGGATATGCTACTATCGCCTCTAAAGCTAATTTCAGCATTGGTATATTGAACATTTCCTGTTTTCCATATTACCCTGTCAAATTCAGAAAACTTCGGATCCACAGACAAGTTTTTGAATAATGAAGGAAATAAATTTGAGGAAACCCGCATGGCGATAGGTTCATCTGACCCTGCGGAAGTCCCGCCTTCTCTAGCAATCCCTATATTATCGTCATCATTTATCATGTTCACAAATCTATTTCATCCTCAAAATGGTCATCAACAACGGCAACATTGTGAATTGATGCGTCTGCATTTTGTGTTTTTATTAAATCATCAGAGTCACTCTCGAAATCATCAATACTCTCATAACCAATCTCTTCACACAATATAGCACACACGTCAGCATTGGACATTTTGATTCCATCAACTATTATATAATCGGCCATTATAAAATTGATTAGAAAAATATATATCTTACGTACACGAACTTTAACGTCTTGTCTCATCAGCGTTCTTAACTCAAATGATGTTATAAATGCAATTAACGTGCTTTTGCATTTCAAATACATATGAGCGCTTATCAAACAAAAAGTGTGCGGCAATGCCCAGTGTATCTTCAAAGATACAACCATTATATTCACTCGTATTCAGCAGGGAAGCGAAAAATAAAATCAAGTAAAAATATATCGTTGAAAAATTCTCTTCGGAACCAGTATACAAATTTTCGGGTCTAGAATGCAAATAGTTCTGGAGATTTTAAATTACAAAAGCGATTTATTTAATTTAACAAAAATAGTTTTTTTTACTTTGCTTATCAAATTTGCCTTCAGTTGCAACAAATTTAGTAGAAGTATTACCCTTTATGAAGTGTGTATATTTTCTTCATGCAGTGACATGTGTTTTAATGTTTTTAGATCATTAATATTGAAAATTGGTGATATTTAATGGTTGTATCTTTAAAGATACAGTGGGCATTTAAGGGTTAGGATTCAGAAGTAGAATGTGGTTTTGCAAAGCAAAAATTATATCTTCAGAAAATTACATACAGTAGATTATTTCAGATATTATGTGAGTTTTCTTAGTAAGAACTCTGTTACTCATATGAATATTTGGTTGACGTGTTAGCTGTTTTGTTTTATATTTTTTCAATTAATTCAAATTTGAGTTTTTTGACGTCTCAAAATTCTCAAGCCGCTTAGTTGGAGGTGGCAAAATTTTGAAATCGATGTATTTGGATATTTTGCGCAGATGGGCATTCTCAAGCATTTTCAATGTATTACTCTACTCTTTTATTACACATAGTTCGTTCAACCCCTTGTTTTGTTTACTGTTTTTACCCATTTCAATGCCTTTTGATATATGTTCATTTATCTGTGTAAACTAATAAATAGAATATCTACTTCAAATTAAATACGAGACATGATTTTTACTCAAATGCTGGCGACCCTTGTCAAAAATTTTATTTCTGTATACAAATATGAATGTTGGTTATTGGTGAAAATAAAACACATAAGAAATCTTCCGGAGTTTCCTCTATAAAACACACACACACACGCTTTATATAAACTAAATGCTCAGCATACAAAAGCAAATTGCGTATTTCGTGGACTTTTCTCTCATGATTTATTGCACATATTGTCATATTATAAATATCGCTAGATAAATCATTAATCAACTTATAAACCATGCGCACCCTAAAAATAACAAGGAGTTGGATATCTACAAATTATAAGCAATTTTAGCAAATACATAAATATACAAATAGCAAATTAACTAATCCAGAGGGCTGATTGATCTTGGGTAGTGACTTCAGTACGTATAACGTATTACGTAATTATCATTAAATCGATGGTGGACTAGAATTAAGAATTTTCTATCCATGTTCACCCTCTGCACCTTGTCGCGGTGCAGAGGCTTAAACTGCAACAAAATACGGCATCTTCCAACCGTCATGGGTGGTGCTGCATAGCATCTCTCCTGGAGGTTGGCAGAAGCTGCATGTGTGCGGCGACCAGGAACTACCACCTCCTAATCCAGGGAGTTATGCGACTCAAGTGCCCATTGGATGATTTTGCAGACAGGAGGTAAATTTGGCTGTATTCGAACGGAGCGTTCCCAACACCGGGTCGCTTTGGGAAGTAACGGTGGCCTTACCGCGTCAAGGGACTATGGCGCGCCTTTGAGATTCCCCTTCTAAATAATAGACCGGTAGGAACACAACGTGGGCTGAACGCACGTAAGAAACAGATGAGCACCAACAAACAACAACAACGACAACCAAAGCAACAACAACAACAGTGAATAGCTGCAGCAGCACAAGTACCGCAAGCAAGAGCGGCCCAGGGGCTAAATGAAAGTTCAGCTTCCTGGACGCTCTGTCGCCGGAAGAACGTGCCCTCTCTCTTGCAGCGGTACTTAGCGCAGTGTGTCCACCGTGACCACTGCAAGTCGCGCCCCCACAACCCCCTCGAGCAGGGTCGACTGCGAAGAGGAGGGTGGTTTCACAAAAATTGGAATCGAGGGGCGAACAGAAAAGAAGAAGACAACGAGGGAACATCCCACGAACCCCGGAAGCAGGACGCCCAGGAGGTCACGATGACCCACGCAGAGCGGGCATGAGTGGTGCCACTCTCAAGTGGTATCTAAGATTTATACAAAATGGCATGACACCGGAGACAGCTGAGAAGCGGGCTCTGTGTAGAAGCAGGGGTAGTAACCCTTCTCCTAACAATGCACGACGCGCAGGTGCCATTGGTGTCTGCAACAAGACGCAGGAATTGGAGGCGTCGCCGAGCCAACGCAGCCTCGTCAGAGGGACGGAGCAACGTAACGTCGGCACCTCAGAAGGCACCCAGTCGGTCATAAAAGAGGAAAAGCGGCCAAGTAATTCCTCAGGAGCCACCAAGGTCGAAGAGAATCAGAGGCGACAAACCACAGGAAGCTAGTGGGAAACGCTCCAACCCTTACCCGCCGCCAGCGAGAACTGTACGCCGTAAATAATCGGAGGCCGTGTGAAGCATCCGGATGGCGGTGGTGCCCTGCAACTACCCGGCGGAGGCCCTGGGGTCTGAAGAGCAGACGGCTCTTCGAGACTGCCTGGTAAATGCCTTATTCATGGGCGATGGATACACCGGCTCCTTTAATAGTATGTACTTTAAGGGAGGTATGCTGCTGGTCGACTGCCAGGATGAGGAGTGAAGGCTAGAGGGTTCGAAGGGTCCGGTCCTGTGTGTAAAGAGGGGTGAAGAAATACCACAATTGCACAACATGACATAAAGTAGTGATGAGGCCATGGAGGCCCAAGACAACGCTAACGGCGAGCAAGGAGCCTACGACGGGTATGACCGTAGTACCGACTCTATCTGTAGCCAGCTCAGCAGGTCAGGATGCGACTGCAGCTGTGGTTGCGGGAGAGCGACACGAGTCACCCAACGACACCATCTCGGCTGGGCAGGTTGGAACCACTGGCGCTGATGAAAGTAGGAGCAATGAGCTCCCCAACGAGCAGGAAAGCACGCTGCCATCCCACCCAAGAGCTTCTGGAAGGGCTGAAAATGCAGGTTGATGAAGATGGCGGGGACGAGGACCTGTCTCTCATCGAGCCGATACTGTAAGCTCCAGCGCCGGCATAGAAGTTGCCCAGGTGAACCTGCATCACGCATCGGCAGCCTCGGCTGTCACCGTGAAGAGGTTCATCTCGGTTAACCTGAGCATCCTCTTACTCCAAAAACCATGGGTGTACAAAGAAGAGGTAAGAAGTGTCAATTCGAGAAAAAAACAAGGTAATCTGGGATCTCTCTAGCGAGAGACCCCGTTCTTATGTAGTCGGTAGAACCGATATAGACCTCTTCTGTATTTCAGAGTTTCTAAGGCAAGATCTGCTGGCGGTACAAGTGAAGGACAGGGAAGGTTCAGACATCGTCCTCGCATCCGCCTACTTTCCAGGAGAGACGGAGAGGCAGATGGTAGGTCCACTACAGCTGGATTAAGAGCAGACTGAGTGCCATAAACCAGTCCATAATGGACGCCTATCATTGTGCCTGTCCGCTAAGAGTGACTACTAGTAAACAAATCTGTTCCTGGTGGTTAGCAAACTCTCGGCTCTCAAACGTAGGGTGCGAAGGCTGTTCAATAAAGCAAAGCGCATAGGCAACTGGGAGGAGTACAAGCAGCGCCTAACAATCTACAACAAGGCTTGCAAAAACAAATAGTTGTAGGAAATTCTGTGACAGCATCTTCTCGACCCCAAAGGCAGCTCGGCTGCACAAGGCGTTTTCGAGAGGTGAGACAGACACGGTATTATCCATAAAAAGACAGGACGGGACCTATACGACTAGCGCGGAGAAGAGGACAGAAACACTCCTACAAGCGCACTTTCCGGAGACGGTTCAGGCTGACCTAACTCCAGCATCAGGCACTGGCCTCCTTTTCCAATTACAAGTCACCAGGAGTGGATGGCGACTTCCCAGCCCTTTTGCAGCAATGTATGAATATTCTCCTGCCACACCTGCTAGGTCTGATGAGAGACAGCCTGGCGATGTCTTAAATCCCAGAGCCATGGAGAGTCGCAAAAGTAGTCTTCATCCTTAAGGTAGATATGAGAGACTATTCGTTAGCCAAATCATTCCGGCCTATAAGTCTCACACCCTTCCTGCTGAAGGGGATTGGGAAAGTAATAGATATCCACATCAGATCGGAAGCGTTGAAGATCGCACCCCTACATGCCAGACAGCACGCGTATCGAGCGGGCAGATCCATTAACACTGCTCTGTACCAACTCACTCACGAGTTGCAGGATTCGCTGGATAACGACGAGGTAGCGATTTGCGCCTTCCTAGACATTGATGGTGCTTTTGATAACGCGTCTCACACTAGCATGATCAAGGCACTGGAGAGTAAGAACGTAACAGCTCCGGTATGCAGATGGATAAAAGCCCTACTGTGCACTAGGGTAGCGGAAACAACGGTGCGGGAAAGCAAGATTCGTCTTGGCACCACAAGGGGCTGCCCGCGGGGTGGAGTACTATCTCCTCTGCTATGGAGCCTGGTAGTAGATGAGCTGCTTGAGCTGCTCACCAACAATGGAATCCGCTGTGAAGGGTACGCGGACGACATTGTCATAATGGGGCGAGGTAGATTTGAGAACACTCTCTACGCCATTGTTCAAAGGGGTTTACCCCTGGTGAAGGGATGGTGCAACATAGTGGGATTAAACATCAACCCAGCAAAAACTACCGTGATCCCTTTTGCTAAGCGGAGCTCTCTTCCGGGCTTGAGGTCCCTAACAATTGGAGGCATAGAAGTGGAGATGTCGAAGGAGGTCAAATTCCTTGGCCTCACTTTAGACTCATCCCTACGGTGGAGTAGGCATTTGGACTTAACGCTGTCCAAAGCAACTAAAGCACTTATGATATGCAAACGCCTGGCCGGCAGATAGTGGGGATGCAAGCCCAGTATCATAAGATGGCTGTATACCATGATTGTAAGGCATGTCGTCACCTATGGAGCGGTTGCCTGGATTGTCAAGGCAGCGCAGTCCTCGGTGGTCCGTAGACTATCAAAGCTGCAAAGGCTTGCTTGTGTCTGTGGTTCGGGGGCAATGCGCACATGCCCCACGGTGGCACTGGAAGTCATACTGAATCTCACACCGCTGCATCAGGTAATAAAACAAGTAGCAAAACATACCATGCTGCTAATGTTAGCAGACGGCTGCGGAAGAGGAAAGCTAATGTCCTCTCGACAGATGGAGGCACTAGCGGAAAACACACCGCTAGTCCTCCTCCCAAAGGACGGCACCACGAAGAGGATAAATTTCAAAAAGAACTTTAGTGTTATTCTGGGCAGCAAGACGGAGTGGAGCGATTCCACGCTGGAAATGCTGCTGGAAGACAGTACCATCCAGTGGTACACTGACGGTTCAAAAACACCGGAAGGTATTGGGGCAGATATTGTGGGACCTCGTAGTAAGCTGTCCATACCAATGAAATGCTTCCCAAGTATCTTTCAGGCTGAAGTATTTGCCATATGTCAGTGCACAGAAGTCAACCTTTGCCGCAACTATCGCAACCAGCGCATAGCCATTCTCAGCGACACTCAAGCGGCATTAAAAGCGATCTCAGCATATGAGACCAAATCGCTTTTAGTAGAGGAAAGCATAGAAAGGCTAAACCACTTATTCTTGTGCAAACGGGTGCACCTAATCTGGGTTCCAGGGCATAAATTAATAGAAGGAAATGAGAGAGCCGACGAACTGGCCCGCTCTGCGGCAGCGTCCAAGATGATGGGACCAGAACCATGCATAGCGTTAGGATCCCACACTCTTAAGGAGCTGCTCCGCACGGAGGAGAGAATAGAGAGAGAACGGCATTGACAGCAGGCAGCTAGTATGCGCAATGCCAAGCTACTTCTAGGGGGGTACAACCTCTCCAGTTTCAAAGAACTAATTAACCTACCCCGTGACAAATTCCGCTTTCTCGTCGCGATCTACACAGGGCACCGCAAGCTCAGGAAACACTTGTTCAACATGGGCATAGTCTCCTGTGCTAACTACCGGTTCTGCGACCTTGAACAGGAAACACCAGCACACCTAATTCTGGACTGGACAGCAATCTGCAGAAGAAGGCTTAAGGCCTTGGGTTCCATATACATTAGGAGGGATCACATCACCTCAGTGGCGCCCGGCAAACTCTTGGAACTATTCAGGCTGCTGCATCTTTGGGAAGACATGGGATAGAGGAGAGGGCACAATAGACCCTAGGTCGCGGTACATTACCTCATTAGTAATCTATCTATCTATCCATGTTCACTTAGAAATTGTTAATATTAAAAGGAAAGTTTTGTGAAAGTGGCTACTAAAAACGATAATGAACTGTTTTCTCATTCAAACCTAAACTCTTCCAATGAATTCGCAATTGTACAGATGCAATTCGACGAAGTTTAGCAGAGCCTGGCAGTCTTCCTGTGAAATGCTCTTATTGAAGTAAAGAAAGGACGACCCTTTGTACTTATAAATACAACTCTGTAATATCATATGTTAATGCTGAATTAATAAAAAAATATGCCCTCTCTCTTCCGGTTTGTATTTCACGCTAAACAGGTTGTTTTATTCCACTGTGTTAAATTATATCACAACTTTTACAGGTTATGGGCCTATGACACAAAATATTATAGTAAATATGTATTTCGGGAATCGTGTAAAGAAAACGTTTTGGTATTTGTTAAACGCGAATTAATTATTTTTAACGAAATAATTTCGGATTTTGTTGCTGGAAAAAATGGCGATAAACGTGGTAGCTTTCCAGTTCGAAAAGTTGAAGGGGCGTGAAAATTTTGATATTTGGAAGCGCCACGTGAAATCATATCTAGTGATAAAAAAAAGTGAAAAATAGCTACCTGCAGAAATTTCGGAAAAGGATAAAGAATGTGATGAGCGTGCATTGACTGAAACAACTTTAATGATAGAACCAAAAATTTTTCTCATATTGCCACAGCTGAAACGGCATTTCAAGCCTGGAATGCATTGTTCTGTGCGTACGAAGACATGGGTCTTACGCGGAAGGTACGCGGAACTTTTAAAGCAATTAGTGCAGTGCAAGCTTAGTGACTATGTATCAGTGCAAGAATATGTGAATGCTGTTGTGATGACGTCACTTAAAGTCAAAAACGCTGGTCTCAATATAGACGATGAGCTGACAGCTTCGTTAATGTTAGCAGGTCTATTGGACGAATTTCGCCCGTTGAAAATACGAAAGAGAAACTCACCATCGATAGTGTAAAAAATCTTCTGTTGCAAGACGTAAAATTTGATAATTCAAATAAGAGTGGTGAGAATGTACTATATTCCAAAAAAAAATGGTGCGTGGAGTCCCTAAGCGCGGATGAAGTTATATTTCTTAGTGATATTCCAAGAAATGCATATCATTTTGTATGAAAGAAAACTAGAAAACTTACTTCTCGCAAAAATCTGCGTCGACATGTATTCACGATCATACGTATACATACATACATAAATATTTACACATGTTTGTAGGCGAAGCTGCTACAGCGGCAAGGGGTGACAATCGGCGGCCATTACTTTACTTATGCCATAGAAATTCCATTGCTACGAATATGGAAATGACAACGAAATAACCGCGCCACATGCACGAGTACGCTCAAGATGCGATGTCTTATGTTCGAAAGTATGGCCGTCCAGACCTATTTATTACATTCACCTGTAACCCACAATGGATTGAAATAAAAAAAGAACTGCTACACAACCAAACACCACTTGATAGGCATGACATCACAGCCAGAGTTTACAAGCAAAAATTAAAATCTTTAATGAATTTCATTACGAAGCATCGTGTGTATGGCCAAGTACGTTGTTGGATGTACTCTGTTGAGTGGCAAAAGCGTGGTTTGCCACATGCTCATATATTAGTCTGGTTGGTTGACAAAATAAGGCCAGAAGAAATTGATTCCATTATTTCAGCCGAAATTCCTGATGAAACGGTTGACCCAAAATTGCATACGATAGTAACTAAACACATGATACATGGACCTTGCGGAGTTTTCAACAACAGCTCACCCTGTATGATCGACGGCAAGTGCTCCAAACGGTACCCGAGAAACTTGCTTGCTGAAACCATCTCGGGAATCGATGGTTACCCATTGTATCGTCGGCGATCAGTTGAGGACGGTGGACGATCTGTAGATGTCAAGATAAAAGGACAAGATTTTCATGTAGACAATCGTTGGATTGTGCCGTTCTCGCCCATATTGTCCAAAACTTTTGAAGCTCACACCAACGTGGAATTTTGTAACTCTGTGAAATCCATAAAGTACATATGTAAGTATGTTAACAAAGGTAGCGACATGGCCATGTTCGCAGTAACAAACACAAACGATGAAGTGTCTCATTATCAGATGGGTCGCTATGTAAGCAGCAATGAGGCTATTTGGCGCATATTTTCGTTTGCAATTCATGAAAGACATCCCACTGTATTGCATTTGGCAGTTCATTTAGAAAATGAGCAACGAGTGTATTTCAACCCAAACAACGCTGCGGATAGAGCGGCACGTCCACCTGTGACCACATTGACAGGTTTCTTCTCAATTTGTGCAACTGATCAATTCGCTCGCACTTTGCTGTATGCTGATATGCCGCGCTACTACACATGGAACGCATCATCAAAGTCTTTTCAGCGTCGTAAACAAGGAACACCACTTGAAGGATATGAAAATGTATTTGCCACAGGTGCTATAGGCCGTATATATACAGTACATCCTAATAACGATGAATGTTATTATCTTAGATTGTTATTGGTGAATGTTTCTGGTCCGACATCTTTTCAACAATTGCGAACAGTTGATGGACATCTGTGTGCGACTTACCGTGAGGCGTGTCAATTATTACGGTTGCTTGAAAACGATTCGCATTGGGATGATACGCTCAAGGATTCCGTGATATCTTCATCGCCGCATCAAAATCGCACACTGTTTGCGATTATAATATCGACATGTTTCCCCTCAAATCCGAATGATTTGTATATGAAATATAGGGATGACATGTCTGAGGATGTGTTGCATCGCGTGAATTACGATATGATATGTAATTTATCGCAAATTACATATCTTTCGTTTGAATAATAAAACTCCGGCTAATTTACCGTACTCTGCGGCTTGCCGTCCAGTTTATTAATAATAATTTTATTCTTTATAAAAATCTTATTTGCTAAATTCACCTGGAGCCGTTGTGCTGACTTGACATATTCTTTATAAAAATCTTATTTGTTAAATTTACCTGGAGCCGTTATGCTGATTTGACATTCCTCAGCATCAACGACCCGGCATTTCTTAAATAAACATATCGAATAATAACAGTGGCATTTGATTTCATTTTTAAAGAAATTTAATGCTTGCTTATAATTATTTCCTTATTTATGTATTTTGCAATTTAATATGTATGTATGTAGTTGAATCTGAAGATTCAACTTACATTTTAGAGGAATGAAAAATATTATAAGTGGTGGAGTCGTTTGACGACGCAACTCCCCCAGCGTTACTGTTTGAACTCTCCTGAGTTCTTGTATTTACAATTTTTATTTTTGTTGTTTTTTTCTTTAATAATATTACTAGGATTGCTATTACTACCATTACAATGATTAACAATGTTATATTAATACCATATGATACATTTTTATGGTATTTTAATTCTGCAATTTCTTTTATGTTTTCTATATTTTTTATTGCAATATCATTGAATGTTAATTTTGGTGTGTAGCTTTGGTTTAATTTTTCGGCAGGGTATATAATTGTATGAATATATTCTGTTTTATTATTTTTAAATTCTTGTTTTAAAATTTCCATTTTACAATTTACAAATTTGATTATATAGTTATTGTTTAATACAATTTTTCTGTCAACGCAGTTTTGTTTTATTACATCAGTTTTTGCATTTCTTATTAATATTGTGTCATCGCTTATTTCTTGAACTTATCATCGAGTCGACTGGATTAGAATTGTCAAAGAAAAATAAAATATTTCTAAAAAGAATTAATAGCAAAAATATATTAAATTAATTTATTTTCACTTTAGCGCAATAAAAAGCACCAATAACATAAGTGAACAAAGAAACCTTCGTTATCAGTACATCTGCCTACCTGGTGCATATGTGCTAAAATTTGCATCATGAGTAGTGACGGCGGTATTGAAGCTGTTATGGACTGGCAAAGGATTGAGACAAAAAAGACAAACAAACGGCCTATTTACAGCTCACCAAACGTTTCAAAGAAAAAACTATTGTTAGACCCAACACCTGGAACGTCTCTGAATTCAAATCGGTTTGCGATTCTTGAAAGCAGAGTGGAGACAGAGGATAAAGAGGAGACTGGAAGTGCTGAAAAGAAAACACAAAAAGACAAAGATGAATCAACTGAGCGAAATACGACTTCGAAGCCTCCGCCAATAATACTGGCTAACGTTAATGATATTAAGGGTATGCTAAATTACATATCGAAAACTGTTTCCAAAGAAGATTTTACATATAAGTCACAACGCGATGGTCAAATACGCGTTATGATTAAGTCCGTGGATACTTATAGAAAGTTTATAACAACACTTAAGAAAGACGAGGTTTTATTTCACAGATATCATAGTGTAAGCACAATGGCTACGACAGACTGCAGCGGCACGACAGTGAACTGAAAACGTCGTTGTTCATCTTACTACAAGTACATTTTGAGAAGCAACAACAACACAATGGCCGGCATGTACACAAAACAACGCAGTTGTCCATTTTGCATGTACACAATTTCATTGTGGCCATACTAATACCTTTCACTTCAATGAAATTTTAATATTTTGTTCAAAGTGAAATTTTTTATGCAAAAAATAAGTAAATAGGTAAATATTTTTGCTTTAAATTATCACTTGTTATTACAAATGATATAATAGAGCTATAATATAGCTATTTTATGCTTTTATTTGTAAAATAACGTCAAGTTTGTTAGAGCTGTGAATAATTTTACATTTTACATATTAGTGGCATCACCACTCTACCTCCTCTTTCTATCTTCCATTCTACTGTCAACTCTACTGTCGTCGTACTGTCGTTGGCAAAAATAGGAGGATATTGAAGTTAGCGAGAACGACAACTGTCGGCCTGCAGTCGTGTAGTCGTGCAGCTGTGAAAATAACACTGCCCATAAGAACGTGTGTATTTTAATATTTGACAGATGTAGTTTGCAGTCTGTCGTAGCCATTGTGTTTACACTTTCAAAGTGTAAACACAATGGCTACGACAGACTGCAGCGGCACGACAGTGAACTGAAAACGTCGTTGTTCATCTTACTACATGTACATTTTGAGAAGCAACAACAACACAATGGCCGGCATGTACACAAAACAACGCAGTTGTCCATTTTGCATGTACACAATTTCGTTGTGGCCATACTAATACCTTTCACTTCAATGAAATTTTAATATTTTGTTCAAAGTGAAATATTTTATGCAAAAAATAAGTAAATAGGTAAATATTTTTGCTTTAAATTATCACTTGTTATTACAAATGATATAATAGAGCTATAATATAGCTATTTTATGCTTTTATTTGTAAAATAACGTCAAGTTTGTTAGAGCTGTGAATAATTTTACATTTTACATATTAGTGGCATCACCACTCTACCTCCTCTTTCTATCTTCCATTCTACTGTCAACTCTACTGTCGTCGTACTGTCGTTGGCAAAAATAGGAGGATATTGAAGTTAGCGAGAACGACAACTGTCGGCCTGCAGTCGTGTAGTCGTGCAGCTGTGAAAATAACACTGCCCATAAGAACGTGTGTATTTTAATATTTGACAGATGTAGTTTGCAGTCTGTCGTAGCCATTGTGTTTACACTTTCAGTTAAAACAAGAGCGTTCTTTTAGAGTTGTAGTTAAGAATCTACATTTCTCTACACCAATTGACTCAATTAAAAGTGAAATTGAAGAGTTAGGACATAGCGTAAGGAATATTAGCAATATTAGGAGTCGCATTACTAAGCATCCATTAAATATATTTTTTATTGATCTTGAACCGAACAATAACAATGCGGAAATATATAATTTGAAATACTTAAGCAATGCAGTTATTAAAGTAGAGCCTCCCAGGAAAGTAACTGATATAGTACAATGCTTTCGATGTCAGGAATATGGACATACCAAGATGTATTGTACAAAGACATTTAGATGCGTTAAATGTTCTATGTGCCATCCAACCACAGAGTGTCAGAAAGACAAGGATTTACCTGCCAAATGTGTTAATTGCTTACAAGATCACGCTGCTAGCTATAAGGGCTGCAAAATTTATCAAGAATTAGTTGCAAAGCAGAAGCCTAATAGTCGTTTCTTTAGTCAGCAATCAAGTAAAGCTCCTCAGGAGCATAATGTTTCCACTTCTTACGGGACAAATGATTTTAACAATAGGTGTAGCTGCCCAACTTATGCACAGATACTACGCGAAAATAGAAATTTAAATAACGAGGATCCATTCGAAAGAATCGAGGCTTTATTAGCAAAACAATTTGAATTAACAAACAATCTCCTCAATATGATATCTGTGTTAATATCAAAAATATGCAAGTAGATATTCGAATTGCTATATGGAATACGAATGGGCTTTCCAACCACACAGAAGAAGTAAAAATTTTCCTCAAATCTAATTACATTGATATATTTTTGATATCAGAAACTCATTTTACAAATAGGTCACACTTTAAAATTCATGGATATGATCTAATTGTTGCAAATCATCCAGATAATAGAGCTCATGGTGGCTCTGCGATATTAATAAAAAGCGGGCTTAAATATAATATCGTGGAAATAATAAATGAAAACGCTATACAGGCCGCTTGCATTAATGTTAAATGCATGTCATTTAATATTAATGTGTGCTCAGTGTATTTTCCACCACGATTTTGTTTCAAAGAACAAGACTATTGCAATTTTTTTAGAAAACTTGGCTGTAAGTTTATTGCTGGCGGTGATTATAATGCCAAGCATCCTTGGTGGGGATCAAGATTGGCAAATCCCAAGGGAAGAGAGTTGTATAAATGTATAAATACCAACAATTTTTCAACAATATCTACGGGGAAACCAACGTATTGGCCATCAAGCCCCCCGTAAAATACTTGATATTTTGGATTTTGCAGTTTACTTTGGAGTATCACGACATCATCTGGATATTTCTGACAACTTTGACCTAAGCTCAGACCATTCGCCTATTATAATTACTTAAGGCGCTGCTCTTCCAGCACTCACAAATAAATATAAAATTGTCACACCTAGGACAAATATTTTGCTATTTCAAGATTGGATAGATGCCAAACTAAATACAAATATTTCTCTCAAAACTGATTTAGAAGTGGATACGGCTGTGGAAACATTTACAAACATCATTCACGAAGGAGGTATGAGGAGTACTGTACCAGCCAAAACTATAATAGCGAATACTGTTTTTATATCAGCTGAGCTTAGGAACCTTATAAGTAACAAGCGAAAGCTTCGGAAAATTTGGCAAACCAGTAGGTGTCCATTAGATAAAACAAGGTACAATACAGCATCTAACCAACTTAAAAAACGTTTACATGAAATAAGAAATGAAGCAACTGCAGAGTTTCTTAAAAGTCTGGAACCTAACGCGAAAGACTACGAATACAGCCTTTGGAGAGCTACCAAATATTTAAAGCGACCTACAAAGCGAAATGTTACCATACGTAATTATAACGGAGATTGGTGTAAAACTGCCATAGATAAGGTTGAAGCATTTGCACAACATTTATACTCAACGTTTCAACCAAATTCAAACCTTGCACCTGAAGATACTGAAATAATACAGTTCCTGGATGTACCTTGTCAAATGTGTCTTCCAATTCGTAAAATAACTGTTTCTGAAATTAAAGAAGAATTCGCCAAACTGAACCAAAAAAAGACACCAGGCTACGATAAAATTGACGGAAGAGTTACGAAAATGCTCACTCAAAAGAGTATTATATTTTTGTCACTAATTTATAATGCAATTTTGAGGTTACACCACTTTCCTACCCAATGGAAATGTGCGGAGGTTATAATGATTCCAAAACCAAACAAACCCGAAAATATTTTGTCGTCCTACCGTCCTATTAGCTTGCTGGTGACATTCTCTAAAGTCTTCGAAAGAATACTTATGAGTAGATTGTTACCAGTTTTGGATAAATGCAATATAATACCGGAACATCAGTTTGGGTTTAGGAGAGGTCATGGGACTCCAGAGCAATGTCATCGTATAGTGAATATAATTACAAATGGTTTAGAGGAAAAGCTGTATTCTGCGGCAGTATTTCTTGATATACAACAAGCATTTGACCGAGTCTGGCATCCAGGCTTGTTATATAAACTGAAAAAGCTCTTCCTGCTCCATTTTTTCTCTTATTGAAATCATATTTAGACAATCGCCACTTTTATGTTCAAATGGAAGGAGAAATGTCAAAACTATACAGTATCCGTGCTGGTGTCCCACAGGGCAGTGTTCTGGGACCTATCCTTTACACAATATTCACTGCTGATCTTCCTGTTGTTGGTGATGTTCAAGTAGCCACTTACGCTGATGATACAGCTATAATTGCATCCAAAACTACTGCGGTGGAAGTAACTGAAGTAATTCAAAATGAAATAATAGAAATTAAGCGATGGCTTAAGAAATGGAAAATAAAGGTTAATGCTGAGAAATCGAAACTTTGCTCTGAGAAGAGGAGACTGTCCGCCTGTATTTTTGAATAATACACACATTCGACATAGTGATTCCGCAAATTATTTGGACTCGGTATAAATCGAAGAGTAACTTGGGAAAGCCACATTAAAAGCTTGAGAAAGAAACTCAATATTAAAGCAAAAAAAATGAATTGGCTTCTTGGGCGAAAATCACAGCTCGGTTTGGAGAATAAAGTTCGACTTTATAAGGCTATCTTGAAGCCTGTGTGGACCTATGGTATCCAGTTATGGGGTACTGCAAGCCAATCAAATATTGAAATCCTTCAACGATATCAGTCCATCACTCTTAGACTTATTGTTGACGCCCCTTGGTTTGTGGCTAATGATCAAATACACAAAGATTTAAATATTAATTATGTTAAAAAAGAAATAAAAAGTATAAGCACAAGGTATGTTGAAAAGCTACATGGTCATGAAAATGTTCAGGCAATAACTCTACTGGATAATAGCGATACAACTCGAAGGCTTAAAGGAAATCACGTTTTAGATTTACCTTTTAGAGATTAAACTTTGTAAATATTGTAAATAAATTCTTAATTATAGAATTTTGAATATAATAGCTGTTCTCACTGGAGTTCAACTATTTATGTTATAATATTATTTTTGAACTAATTTACTTATTGTCTTATTTATAGATTGTAAATAAATAAATGCAAACATAAAAAAAAAAATTTTATAACGAATTCTTCTTTTTCAATAATTTGTAATTTATTTCTATTTGGCATTGGGGTTATTAATTGAATCTTAGTTTGAAAAAATGTTCTTGGTATCTGAATTGCAAATATTATTGTATCGTTTCTGTATACTACTACTCCTACTTTTGATAATTTTAGTTTGTAAAAATCAATCTCATATTTTTCAATTTCTTCCCTAGTTAACATACTTGGATGTACCATATTGTATTTAGCCGCCGCTATATTATTTTGTATTTCTTGAACTTTACTTTCTATGAATTTTAGTTTATTCATTTCATCATTATACAAAATTTTACTTTCAATTCTATTTTCCTCTTTGTTTATTATATTTAAAGTTTCTATTATTTGTTTCCTATCTGATTCTATAGTTCCTTTTAATAAGTTTAGTGATGTATTTAAATGTTCATTAATTACTATTTGTTTATTTAAATTTAAAATGCCATTATGGCCATTTTCTTCAATAATTTTTAAATGGTTCAAAATGTCTTGTCTGTCATCATCATCCATGACTCCAAACATCCATTTATATGCTATTCCTCCTATATATATCAAGCCTCTTTTATTTCTCTTTTTGATATTCGGTGTGATAGATGTGATTTTTGCTTTTATATTTTTTATTTCATCAAACAAAATTTTTTTATTTTCAATATTTAGTTTTTCAATATTTTCTTTAACCTGATCAACTATGTCTGCTATCTTGTTCGGATTTATAGTACGTATAACTGTACTTATTTCGTTAACTATTTCTATGTCCGCTGTTTGTATAATTGTGAACCCCGCATCTTCTATTATTGGTGTAATTTGCAAAAGTGCTGTCACCAATGACATAATTATTGTTAAAAAAAATTATTATTATCGTCATCTGTAAAAGTAAAAATGTATAACCGTTTTAGGTTTTGATTTAAAAAAAACTTAAATTGGATTTTAGTCGCCTCTTACGACAGGCATCTCTTACCATGGGTATATTCTAGAAAGACCCCTTACCCACTGGAGTAAAAAAAAATCATGTATATATGTATATGTAAGAAAAAAATTTATGTTATTATCTCCATTAAATGCCCTTAGACTGAATGAATCGTCATCATTCTCATTTGGATTTTCTATGTTTGCCAATTTCATTGGTCTTTTTGTATTTGCCAGATGGACGTTTTGTAAGGGAAATATTCTGAAATATGGTTGATCCTTATGCCGTACTCTTTTGTAGTTTTTAATCGGTCCTGTTTGTCTGTTTTCTATATATTCTTCTCTGTTTTGATTTAATTTGGCTATTGTTTTCTGTTTTACTGTATTTATTCTATCTTGTAATATGGATGGACAAATGTTTTCTTTGGCGTCCCTTGGAGAACATTTGATAGTTGAGTGGTACCTATCATTATAGTTGCATATAACGATTTGTATCCTAATTTCTGTTGAAAGACTAGAGTCCTCAATTCCTGTTAGTTTTTCCAACAAGGTTGAGTGCAGTCTCTCAATGTCTGCATTTCCTGTATGGCTATTTGGTTTTGTGTGATGGACTTCTACATTTTCGGCATTTAAATATTTTATTAATTGTTCTACTCTATCATTCATAAATCTCTGAAAAGTAGCTGGGGCATTTTTGAACCCGAAAGGCATTCGGACGTTTTCAAATAGTCCTGCCGGAGTGACAAAAGCTGTTTTCTGGATGTCCCTTTCTGCCATTAAAATCTGATGGTAACCTTTTGCTAGATCTATGATGCTAAAGTACTGTGCTTTGTCCAATTTATCTAAGATTCCTTCGATATTCGGTAGAGGATACTTATCGTCTACAGTCAATTGGTTTAACCTCCTATAATCAACCACTAGCCTGAATTTTTGTATTCCTGAATTATCTATCTTTTCCGGTATTATTAGAATAGGTGAGCTATATCTACTGTGACTTTTTCTAATTAGATAAGTTTATTGAAATGCTTTAATAATTTCTCGATTTCCTTTTTCTCATTTGATTTTAAATGATCAAGGTTGATGTTCTTTACTTCACTTATATCTAATGAATAAACTTGCTCTTGCATAGTTTTCATATAGAATGGAAGATTCACACCATTTTTCAAAATTATTGTCATTTTTTCGATATCAATGGTTTTAACGTTTTTTAAAAAAAGGAATAATTTCCTATTAACAAATCATATGGTTTATTAAAAATTACCGTAAAGTTCTACAAATTTCGAGCTAAATTGATACAATTCCAAGGAATTTTTTTTCAATTGAGGTGTCTTATTTAAAATTTCATAAATGTTTAAGATACGTACAATATTTTATTAATTTTTATTGAAGCACTTTTGCCACCTTCGCTCACTTAAATAGCGATTATTTCCAGTAGCATTAAGGATTTCGGATTGCACTTAACCCTCTCGTTCGAAAAGCAATAGGTTTGTTTGACCAGCTTCTATCCGTCTATTAATGAAATTATCACATTCACACTCGAATATGGCATTTCGTTGCCATAAACGTAATTCTTCCGTATTCATTTGAAAATTTGTTTCAGGTAGAGGTGCATATATCGAATAATAACAGTGGCATTTGATTTCATTTTTAAAGGAATTTAATGCTTGCTTATGAATATTTCCTTATTTATGTATTTTGCAATTTAATATGTATGTATGTAGTTGAATCTGAAGATTCAACTTACATTTTAGAGGAATGAAAAATATTATAAGTGGTGGAGTCGTTTGACGACGCAACTCGTGCGTTGTGAAACTTTGAATCCTACATTGGAAATTACGGCAGAGATGTACAATGACACATTGATCATAATAGAAGATATGTGTTTGTTGATGGCAAATAAAGTATTGTCGTGTTTGGGCCTGACAGCACCCAATCGTGCTATGCAAGATGCATTAAACCATGAGTTGCAAAGAGAACTCCAGTACGATACTCAATCTATGACCGAAGCAGTTCGCACAACTGTTCCGCAATTGAACGAAGAACAAAGGATTGCGTACGATCGTTTAACACAAGCTGTGAACAGTGGGTTTGGGGGGATTTACTTTCTTGATTCTCCTGGGGGTACTGGGAAAACGTTCCTAATTTCATTGCTTTTAGAAAAGATCCGATCGCAAAATGAGGTAGCCCTAGCGTTGGCTTCATTTGGAATAGCAGCAACTTTATTAGAAGGCGGACGAACTGGGATTATTGACTTTTCCCACAGATTTTTGTCACTTCACAGAACCGAAAAAGGAGCTTATTCAGCGTGTTTTTCCGGACATTCAACAACAATATAATAACTACGATTGGCTAAGTGAACGAGCAATATTGGCAGCAAAAAACAAAGATGTCGATGATCTCAATGCTACCATTCAGAATTTCCTTCCAGGAGAGTTGTTTACGTACAAATCAGTTGACACGGCCACAAACCTAGATGACGTAGTCAACTATCCTACAGAATTTTTAAATTCATTGGACTTGCCTGGACTACCACCATATAATTTGAAATTAAAAGTAGGGTCAGTTGTCATCATGCTGCGTAATATTAATCAACCTCGACTTTGCAATGGAACGAGATTGGTTGTGAAGAAACTCATGAATAACATCATCGAAGCTAAAATAATCAAAGGAAAATACAAAGGAGAGGATGTCTTAATCCCACGAATACCTATGATTCCAACGGATTTGCCATTTGATTTTAAGAGGTTGCAATTTCCCGTGCGTCTGGCGTTTGCGATGACCATAAATAAATCGCAAGGCCAATCGTTGCAAGTTTGCGGAATAAACTTAGAGTTTCCCTGTTTCGCACATGGACAATTATACGTTGCGTGTTCGCGTGTGGGAAAACCAACGTCCTTATTTATTTACGCACCGCAAAAAAAACTAAAACTATTGTCTACCAGAAAGCACTATGTATATTAATTAACTGTATATGATCATAACTGTGTTGTATTTAATTTAAGCAAAGATTTGTTTATCATGTTCACAGTCCAGAAACGAGCACATCCAAGAAAATTTTAAATTTTTGTATATGAAGTGTATAAATATAAATAAATGACTTAATATGTATATAATATGAGCATTTGGATCCTTAATGTCAACGTGTATTAGTAACTCTTTATTACCGTCAACTTGGCTCCATCTACTTGGGAACCACTTGGCTCGCCAGGACATGATAATATGGTGGAAGTATTAGGCGACTCGGACAAATCTGATTCGATCAGAACATTATCAATGTTGAGCTGCTGGCTGTCTTCAATAACATCAATATCTACCAGAACATTCTTGATGTTGGGCTTTTGGCTGTATTCAATAACTTGAATGTCCTGTATGTCTTCGGCCGATAAGTTTAATTCACAGAATGTCTCCTCAGATGATGAAGATGGCATTGTAGAAACGTGTTTTGGTTTAGATAGCAGCGTTTGCTTTAATATATTTTTTTGTACTTTTGCCCTGTTCACGCGTATTATTCGTTCTACATTCTTACCACACTTGGTACAAAATCTGAAGGTAACAGCGATTATGTTGTAGCATTAGTCGCATTTTAATAATAATTTAATACAATCTAGACAGTTATTATTTTTTTTCTGCCGTTCCATCCACTTTTTACAAAACGGACAATGCATTTTAAGGAGTTGAGGGATATATAGCTTCACTATAACTATATTATAGTTGTTTGAATTCTTTATTTTCTCGATGACAGATGTAGTTCTTCTTCTTTTTTTAACCATGGCCATCGTCAAAAAAAAAAAACGACAGATGTAGTTTGATAGTATAGTGTAAATATTTGTCAGTAAGCACTCAAAAAAAATTGTCTATGGTAAAATGTCACTTGAAATGTTTCCGTCTCTTTGCTGTGCATCTATACTATAATTCTTTAATATTCCTAAAAATCTAAAAGCAGCAAATTTCAATAAAATTAAAACAGTATTGTGTCATGTGTTTGTGACTTACTAAATATGCCTCCAATAATTAGGCGGTGCGAAGTTCGCCGGGTCAGCTAGTTTGCTAATTAAATAAAGACAAAAGCTTTTGTAAAAAACGTTGAGTATGTGCCGGAGTTATGTGCAAATTTGTTATCAGTACGGCAAATGACAAAAAATGGAAACAAAGCAGTGTTTGAAGGCGATAAATGTAAAATTTACAACAATCATAATAATTTGATAGCCACCTCAAATGTTATAAATGAACTGTATCGTTTAAATTGTAATATTGAGTACAATCGTGATTCGCCAAGTCAAATGCATTTTATACTCGTGACGATCATAATTTATGGCATAGAAGAATGGGGCACATTTGTCAAGAATATTTGAAAAAAGTAAAATGTACTTCTTATGGTATAAACTTCGGAAAAATTAGTACGGAGAAATGCGTAGTCTGTGTAAAAGGAAAACAAACGCGTGCATCCTTTAAAAACAGTGTTACTCGGGCAGAAAACTTTCTTGATTTAATACATTCAGACGTAATGGGTCCATTTTCGGTAAAATCGTTTTCTAGTGCTCGTTTTCTGTTGACATTCGTAGATTATTTTTCGCATAAGCTGTTTGTGGTGCCAATCAAGCACAAATCAGAAGTGTTTGCTGAATTTGTAAAATTCAAAAAAATTATCGAAAATCAGTGTTCGCGAAAAATAAAGATGTTTAGATCGAACAATGGCACCGAGTATGTGAATGCAAATTTTAAAAATTTTTGGTGTTGCTGAGAGACTAAATAGAACAATTATTGAAAAAGGGCGATGTACATACATATGTTAATTGATTCTGGTTTAAGGTTGGTACGCAGCTCTCAAGTAATTGCTCAAGAAAAAAAACATTATTTCTCAAGTAATCTACATTAGAAGAGCAAGAGAGAATAAACAAAGAAAAAAAACTTTGTGCGTAACATGTATGTATGTGTGTACATATGTGTATGGTAACATAAATATTTTCATTGAGATTTAAGAAATGTTGTTGATGATTGGTAGGTTTTATACAACATTTCAAAATGGAATATACTTCATAATAATGATTTCAACTAATTTAGGATGAATTTGACGATTAATTCGAATTTCCATCAAGAAACAATTGTTGATTTGATGTTTCTTCGCAAAACCAGGTTTGCCACATTCACATTTTACTGAAAAAAAGTATCAAAAATTAGTACTAGCTTTCTTAAGAGCTGCGTACTAGCACAAGTAAATTTATCGCAGGAAAGTTTCTTGACCGTTTCTTAAGCGTTTTTATACTCTCGCAACAAAGTTGCTAAGGAGAGTATTATAGTTTTGTTCACATAACGGTTGTTTGTAAGTCCTAAAACTAAAAGAGTCAGATATAGGGTTATATATACCAAAGTGATCAGGGTGACGAGTAGAGTTGAAATCCGGATGTCTGTCCGTCCGTCCGTCCGTCTGTCTGTCCGTCTGTCCGTCCCTGTAAGATGTAACTTGAGTAAAAATTGAGATATCATGATGAAACTTGGTACACGTATTTCTTGGCTCCATAAGAAGGTTAAGTTCGAAGATGGGCAAAATCGGCCCACTGCCACGCCTACAAAATGGCGGAAACCGAAAACCTATAAAGTGTCATAACTAAGCCATAAATAAAGATATTAAAGTGAAATTTGACAGAAAGGATCGCATTAAGGACGGGCATATTTGGACGTAATTTTTTGGAAAAGTGGGCGTGGCCCCGCCCCCTACTAAGTTTTTTGTACATATCTCGGAAACTACTATAGCTATGTCAACCAAACTCTACAGAGTCATTTCCTTCAAGCATTTCCATGTACAGTTCAAAAATGGAAGAAATCGGATAATAACCTCGCCCACCTCCCATACAAAGGTTATGTTGAAAATCACTAAAAGTGCGTTAACCGACTAACAAAAAACGTCAGAAACACAAAATTTTACGGAAGAAATGGCAGAAGGAAGCTGCACCCAGGCTTTTTTTAAAAATTGAAAATGGGTGTGGTGTCGCCCACTTATGGACCAAAAACCATATCTCAGGAACTACTAGACCGATTTCAATGAAATTCGGTATGTAATATTTTCTTAACACCCTGATGACACGTACGAAATATGGGTGAAATCGGTTCACAACCACGCCTTCTTCCAATATAACGCTATTTTGAATTCCATCTGATGCCTTCTCTCTATATTATATACATTAGGAACCAATGATGATAGCGGAATAAAACTTTACACAAATACGGTATTCGAAAAATATGTAAATGACTAATAATGAAATCTCGATTATCACTTTATCGTGCGAGAGTATAAAATGTTCGGTGACACCCGAACTTAGCCTTCCTTACTTATTTTATATGAAGTTTTTACATTTCTTGAGAGCTGCTATGCCCAATCCATAAAAAAGGAGACCAAACAATCTGCGCCAACTACCGTGGGATTAGCCTCCTCAACATCGCATATAAGGTTCTATCGAGCGTATTGTGTAAAAGATTAAAGCCCACCGTCAACAAACTGATTTTACCTTATCAGTGTGGCTTCAGACCTGGAAAATCAACAACCGACCAGGAGGAGAATCGACACACACCACCTCTTCGTCGATTTCAAAGCTGCTTTCGACAGCACGAAAAGGAGCTGCCTTTATGCCGCGATGTCTGAATTTGGTATCCCCGCAAAACTAATACGGCTGTGTAAACTGACGTTGATCAACACGAAAAGCTCTGTCAGGATCGGGAAGGACCTCTCCGAGCCGTTCGATACCAAACTAGGTTTCAGACAAGGCGACTCCCTATCGTGCGACTTCTTCAACCTGCTTCTGGAGAAAATAGTTCGAGCTGCAGAACTAAACAGAGAAGGTACCATCTTCTATAAGAGTGTACAGCAGCTGGCGTATGCCGATGATATTGATATCATCGACCTCAACACCCGCGCCGTTAGTTCTGCTTTCTCCAGGCTGGACAAGGAAGCACAGAAAATAGGTCTGGTAGTGAACGAGGGCAAAACGAAATATCTCCTGTCATCAAACAAACAGTCGTCGCACTCGCGACTTGGCTCTCACGTCACTGTTGACAGTCATAACTTTGAAGTTGTAGATAATTTCGTCAATTTAGGAACCAGCATTAACACCACCAATAATGTCAGCCTGGAAATCCAACGCAGGATTGCTCTTGCCAACAGGTGCTACTTCGGACTGAGTAGGCAATTGAAAAGTAAAGTACAAAAGCTAAACTCTATAAGTCGCTCATAATTCCCGTCCTACTATATGGTGCAGAGGCTTGGGCGATGACAGCAACCGATGAGTCGACGTTACGAGTTTTCGAGAGAAAAATTCTGCGAAAGATTTATGGTCCTTTGCGCATTGGCCACGGCGAATATCGCATCCGATGGAACGATGAGCTGTACGAGATATATGACGACATTGACATAGTTCAGCGAATTAAAAGACAGCGGCTACGCTGGCTAGGTCATGTTGTCCGGATGGATGAAAACACTCCAGCTCTGAGAGTATTCGACGCAGTACGCGCCGGGGAAGCAGAGGAAGAGGAAGACCTCCACTCCGTTGGAAGGACCAAGTGGAGAAGGACCTGGCTTCGCTTGGAATATTCAATTGGCGCCACGTAGCGAAAAGAAGAAACGACTGGCGCGCTGTTGTTAACTCGGCTATAATCGCGTAAGCGGTGTCTACGCCAATTAAGAAGAAGAAGAGAAGAGAGCTGAGTACTAAGCTTTACATAAAAAGTTTTGGGCAGAGGCGGCGAATACAGCTGTGTATATAATGGGTTTTCAAAAAAGTCCTGCGGTATTTTCATTGATTTTTTTTTTTTATTGAAATTGAAATGAATTTTTGATGGCTCATGCCCAGCTCTTGACCGATGCTACGGCTGCTACTATGCCGGTCTCTTTCGACCAATTCAGCGACTTTATCGCAATTTTCGACGACAAGCCTTCCGGAGCGTGGCGCATCTTCGACCACCTCTACACCAGAACGAAAACGTTGAAACCATCGCTGTGCGGTGGAAATGGAAACTGTATCGGGTCCATAAACTGCACAAATTTTATTGGCGGCTTGAGATGCATTTTTGCCTTTATCGTAGTAGTACTGTAAAATATGCCGTATTTTCTCTTTATTTTGCTGCATGTTTGCGACGCTATAACTCACGAACGACTTAAAAGAAACGGCAATCAATCAAACACGTGTTAGCGCGTGAAATGAGCTTTCCCAAAAGGTATAGCATGACCCGATGCGACGAATAAAACTAGAACTACGCGCTTTCAGCGTCAACTAGCGAAAGTACCGCAAGACTTTTTTGACAACCTTATATTAAATAGAGTTCCGTTCGGGTCACACGCGAAAAGTCCCTATCAAATGTGGACTGGTAAAAAACCTAACTTAAAGTTTTTAAAATTGTTTGGCTGTAAAGCCATGATGCATGTGCCAAGTGAAAAGCGAAAGAAGCTGGATGATAAATCGGTTGAATGCATAATGATGGCTTATTGTAATGTGTCCAAAGCATATATACTGTTCAATCCGAAAACGCAAAATATTGTAATAAGTCGTCATGTTGTTTTTATTGAAACAAAAAATAAAAATGTAACTGAAGCGGACTATTGTTGTGAAATTCCTGACGGGTGTGAATCTTTCAGCATTGAGGTTCAGAAGAGGTAGAGAGTAAAGAATCGCCAATGCTTGAAAACATGCAAACGGAATGTATTAACAAACGCGATAGTCAGTTAGTGAATAATAAGGTAGACGCTGATTCATCTGAATATGAAAGTGCAAATGACTCTGATGAAATTAAAGTTTTGGGCAATCATATCTTAAGGCGTTCGAAAGGAATCGCGGCCAAGAAAGATGGCTATAATCTTTGTGTTACTGACTTTGTATCAAATGATCCTCAAAATTTAAATGATGCTATGGCTAGTGAAAATGTAGATAAGTGCAGAGTGGCAGTTCAAGCTGAAATAGACTCTCTCCATTCTAACAAAAGATGGTGTTTAGTACAATTACCTGTTGGTAAAAAAGCTATTAAATTTAGGTGAGTATTCAAAACCAAAATGAACAGTAATGGTGAGGTGGTACGACGAAAGGCTAGATTAGTGATCAAAGGATATAATCAGATAAAAGGCGTTGATTATGAAGAAATATATGCTCCTGTAGTTCGATATACGTCATTACGTTTTTTATTGGCGTTAGCTGCACGGAAAGACTTGTTAGTACATCAAATGGATGCCGTAACAGCATTTCTCAATGCTGAATTAAATGACGAAATATATATGGTGCAACCTGACGGTTTGATGACAATACCGGACGTGTATGTAAGCTGTTGAAATCCTTATATGGACTGAAGCAGTCCAATCGATTGTGGAACGAGAAATTTAACAACGTTCTACTGAAGTTAGGTCTTCTACGAAGCAATGTAGATCAATGTGTTTATTACAAAGTAAAGGGTAATTCGATGCTATTTGTAGCTGTGTATGTTGACGATGTTCTGTTGTTTTCAAGCGACGAGAAAAGTATAAAAACGTTAAAGGAATAACTTTCATGAGAATTTCACATGAAAGATCTTGGTGAAGTATCCTCAGTACTTGGTATGCGTGTTACTAGAGATACTACAAAGGGTACTATGGAAATAGATCAATCGCAATATATCTTCGATATGCTGAACCGTTTCGGAATGTCTAGCAGCAATCCGGTTGCGACACCAATCGATTTAAATCAACGTCTGAGTAACGAAATGTGTCCAACAGATGAAACAGAGCAGCATAAAATGTCAAAAGTACCGTATATGCAGGCTGTTGGTTGCTTGTTATTCGCCTCACAAATAACGCGACCTGACATCAGTTTTGCAGTTAATCTATTGAGTCGTTTTTCTGCAAATCCAGGAAAAGCTCACTGAGTTGCGGTAAAACGTGTAATGCGTTATCTAAAAGGTACCATTGACAGCGGAATTGTGTATAGCAGACAAGTAAATGATCCCACTGGATACTGTGACGCAGATTGGGCTAGTGATCTTGACGATCTACGACGGGATATATGTTTAAGCTTCAGGGTGATCCGATATCCTGGTGCACACGAAGGCAACGTACTGTTGCTTTATCATCGACAGAGGCCGAATTCATGGCCATGACATCAGCTATTCAAGAAGCAACTTGGTTAATACGTCTACTGTCTGAATTGACATCAGTTATGGTAAAAGGTATGGTACTTTACTGTGGCAATAAAAGTGCTATACAAGTGGCCTTGAATAACTCATATTCACCTCGTACAAAACACGTGGATATAAAAGGTAAATTTGTTCGGCAGCATTTAGAAAGCGGCAAAGATGTTAGCAGACATTTTGACAAAAGGTATTGCTAAAAAAAATCATTTTAATATTTGTAAGTCACTTGGACTTTTTAAGAATTGAAATAAAATTGTTTTCTTTGCTATTATTTAAAACACGAAACTGTGTATTAAAATGTATGCATAAAATGTAAAGAACCAATGGTTAATTTATACATATTTATTACAAAAAGTGTCGTTCAGGAAAAGTGTTGAAGTAAAGAAAGAGCGACCCTTTCTACTAATAAATACAACTCTGTAATATTATATGTTAATGCTGAATTAATGAATAAATATGTCCTCTCTCTTCCGGTTTGTATTTCACGCTAAACAGGTTGTTTTATTCCACTGTGTTAAATTATATCACAACTTTAACAGCTCTCTTTATTTTTTTTTTTTTGTTAAGTAGTATTCCTGCAACAGTTTGCTTCAGGTAAATGCAAATATTTATAGTCGAACCGGCTTTGTTTTATAAAGATTTTGGAATTATAATTAATTTTTTATTTTCTATTACAGATTTTGGGTTAAAAATTAGATTTTTAGTCTTTAATCTCGCTGGGATTAAATATAAAATTTTAATTTTTTGTGATTTAAACTTTAAAAAATTATTTTTAGATTTGAATAAAGTACCCAAACTCAAAAAATGTTAATGTTAAAGCAAGTTCTTTTTTTTTAATTTTGAATTATAAAATATTTCTTACTTAATTTTCAATCCGGTGAAATGAAATAATACGTTTTTAATCCGGTATGTGGGATTGAAATGAACGAGTTCTTTCAAAATATAAACGAAACTTCCACATATTTTTCTCTGCTTTATTTTTAGTAGAGCACCTAATTTAAAATGGCAAGTCAACTGCTGCCGTTGTCGCTCGCTGTAAAGTGTATTAAACAGACGAACCTTCAAAAAATTTATTTAAAATCAAAAACGTAAATGCAATGGATGACGACATGCGAAAGTGAAATGAGCTAAGCTTAAAATAGGAATGCTAAGTTTCAAATAATAAGTGCCTTTTACTCAGCTTTCTTCACTTGTATATTGTACATTTTTCGGCAGCATCGATACGCCTGGATTACGTGGCACACACGGAGGCATACCGTTCACAGACGGGAAAGTACACACTTATATACAAGCACAGCCAAATACTTACATATGTATGAGAATCCATTATATAAAATTTTCTAACTAAGAACACACATACACAAACAGTACCGTATATATAAATAAATTAACCCATTATATATTGTTGTGTATTTATTCCTTTAAATTTATTTAAATTTTAAATATTTTGACACCGTCGAAAAAGTTTAATCTAATTTAGACATGAATCGGTAATTGAGAATTCAGCCAGTTGTCGGTATTGGTACTGTCGGATCTAATACTGCTGCAGCGCCTGCAACAACGACTCAAAATTAAAGTTTTAACATTTTCAATCAGGATTATTTTATTCTCCATATTCTTGCTCGTTATTTTGGTTTTGCTTCTTTTTTCTTGGAGGCGTGATGTGAATGAAACCCTTACTGAACTTGGAATGTACAATCGATGTTTATTTAAGTCAACAGCTTACTCTTAAAGCGACAAGTATAAGTTTTAATTTCCTAATTTTATTAGGAAGTCGCGGCTTCAAAAACTAAATTATTCATACTGTTTTTGAAACAGTGTAATTCTTTGACAGACCCAAATGAATCAAGTTAAAAAATAACAATTAAGTAGAGACCAAAAAAAAGTATATTAAAACAAGAAAAAACGTTAACTTCGGCTGCACCGAAGCTAATAATGTGTTCAGTTTGTATGGAAGCTATATGCTGTAGTAATCCGATGTGAACAATTTTTTCGGAGATTACATTGTTGCCTTAGAAAATAATCTATACCAAATTTGGTGAAGATACATTGTCAAATGTGAAAGTTTTCTATACAAGAACTTGATTCCGATCGTTCAGTTTATATGGAGGCTATATGTTATAGTGGTCCGTTATCGGCCGTTCCGACAAATGAGCAGCTTCTTGAAGAGAAAATCACGTTTGCAAAATTGCAAAAGGATGTCTTAAAAACTGAGGGACTAGTTCGTATATATACAGACGGACGGACAGACAGACAGACGGACATGGTTAAATCGACTCAGCTCAACATACTGATCATTTATACATATATATACTTTATAGGATCTCCGACGCTTCTTTCTGGGTGTTACAAACATCGTGACAGACTTAATCAGGGAATCCAAGACAGAATTGCTTAGCTGTCAGAATTGCAAACCAATTCTAATTTCCAATGGTGTCACAGAATCTGATTGGATTTTCGTCTTTTCGAACGTACGAAAAACCAATATTCGAATCAGCTGCTTACTAATTGACAAAACTTGCAAATGAATACAATTGGAAGCAATCCTATTAAAGCTTTTAATGAGTTCCGAATTAAAGAAAGATTTTAAGAGGCAACATTTATCGAATGAATATAGACGCATTTGGGTGTTACGTTTTGTAAATCTTCTTAAAGGGGGGAATTTTTTTTTGCTTAAATCTCTTTAAAAATTATCTAAGAATATGCCGCCAATGTTATAGATGGGAAATATTGTCGAAGCTAGAAGGGAAATAGTGACCGAGCACTGGTCGATATCTATCGGGTGATTTTTTAAGAGCTTGATAACTTTTTTAAAAAAAAAAAACGCACAAAATTTGCAAAATCTCATCGGTTCTTTATTTGAAACGTTAGATTGGTTCATGACATTTACTTTTTGAAGATAATTGCATTTAAATGTTGACCGCGGCTGCGTCTTAGGTGGTCCATTCGGAAAGTCCAATTTTGGGCAACTTTTTCGAGCATTTCGGCCGGAATAGCCCGAATTTCTTCGGAAATGTTGTCTTCCAAAGCTGGAATAGTTGCTGGCTTATTTCTGTAGACTTTAGACTTGACGTAGCCCCACAAAAAATAGTCTAAAGGCGTTAAATCGCGTGATCTTGGTGGCCAACTTACGGGTCCATTTCTTGAGATGAATTGTTCTCCGAAGTTTTCCCTCAAAATGGCCATAGAATCGCGAGCTGTGTGGCATGTAGTGCCATCTTGTTGAAACCACATGAGTCAACATTTAAATGAAATTATCTTCAAAAAGTAAATGTCATGAACCAATCTAACGTTTCAAATAAAGAACCGATGAGATTTTGCAAATTTTATGCGTTTTTTTTTAAAAAAAAGTTATCAAGCTCTTAAAAAATCACCCGATATATACATATACATATGAGCGCTTGGGCAGAAAGCGAAAACTTTAACTCGCGATTTCTCGGTTTTCATTCTTACGATTTTTCTTAATTGGCGGATAGGAAAAAAACTAAATGTATGGAAAGGGGGCAAAGTTTATTACCTTTGGCATTAAACTATCTTCTATTTAAACAAAAAAGCAAAGAAAAGTTAAGTTTGAACATACATATGTATGTAAAATTTTTTTAGTCAAAAGCCACTTGTTTCTTTAAATTTTAAAATTTTTTATGGTTTTACATTTATTTTTTTAAATTTTCCTAGTTTAACTAGTTTAACAAAGTTATTAACAAATATGAATCTCTTTGAATTTTTTGTTTTCGATAGAAATGGCGACCTGCATACTGCCCGCCGTCCGACAAATGCACATGCGAGATGCATTGGACAATTGCTTCTATAAGGCAGAATATCAAAGAATTCGTATCCAAAAAATTTTCGGATGATGTTTAAATATATAACTATAAACCCTAGAAATTGCGCTTTAATCAAATATTTCTTTCCCTCCCAAAAAGAAAAATCGATTTTTTAAGCCTCTAAAGCAGGCTCCTCCTTAAATATCCGTATATTTTTTTTCAAAACTCAATAATTAAGACATTTTGTGTTTTATTTATATGTTTTCTCCTATAGAGATAAAGATAAATTAATTCGTAACAATAAAATAACATGAAGTTAAGAAACTTACATTTCAAATCTGTGTGCGAATATCTTCTTGCTTTGTTTCTGACAGCAAAACCGATAAAATTGGTTTCCGTGACACCCAAAACCGATATAAATTCTGTTTCGAATATCAAACCAATAATGTCTGAATTCATGACACCTACTGCTTTTTTTGATCGGTTTCAATTCTGATTCCGACAACTATCAGATTCCACAACACCCCTGAATATACCCTGATCAGGGTATAAAAAGAAACGTCCGCATCGAAGCTATGGTATCGTTCATAAGGAACAAAATTTTCGTATTAGATCTGTCAGTTTATTTGGCTACTACAAGCGTTCCAAAGTCAACAGGACTTAAAAAAAATACAGAACAAATGGTTTTTTCGGCAAAATCAATTTATTTTATTGAAAATAGTCTCCTTCTGCTTCAATACAGCTTTTTGCATGGTCCAAAAGCATGTCGAACGAGTGTTTTAGCTCGTTGGCCGGTATGGCCGCCAGTATACTGGTGCAAGCCCTTTGAGTGGCCTCGACATCTGTATAACGCTTTTCTTTTATGGGCAAATGCACTTTTCCGAAAAGGAAGAAGTCGCACGGTGCCATATCAGGTGAACACGAGGAGTGATTAATGGTTAAAATGTGACTTTTGCTCAAATAATCGGACACAATCACATGAATTTCAATGATGGTTTCGGCTGATTTTTGATGAATTCACCTACAGCTTCAATGGAATTTCTGGTGATCACGGAGGAATGAAACCACTTGTGCACTCTGCTACGAGATATGCAATCATCGCCATAAAACGATCGGTGCTGTGATAACTAAAGTTTTTAGCTCATATACAAACTATACGATCGGTGGTGTGATAACTAAAGTTCTTAACTGATATACATACTATCTGGATAAATGCTTGTATGAAAAGATTTTTCACTGACGAGATATCCTCAACAAATTTCGCATGGGTTATTATTTAAGGCAACGACGCAACCTTCAAACGATATGTCAAACAATAACGCTGGTTGCAATAAATGAGTAGCTTCTTGGTGAAGAAAAAACGAGTGATAAGTTTCGGATCGCATTCTAGTTCTTATGTATACAGACAGACGGACATATGAACAGGTGGACATGAATAAATTGATTTATCTCGTCACGCTGATTATTTATACGACAAGACGACAAAATAAGCCTGCAATATGTGTCCTTAATAGTGAAAGTTTTATCAACATAATTTATGAAGAAAATCACATTTGTTGCAAATATCTCGAAGCTTCAATTATTTTTGTTTTATTTAATGAAGCTTTGAACAAATATACACATATTTTTTCTCAACAATCAAAGTAATAAACGAATTACACTTCTTATTATCATACATGATAGTAAATTGTAAAATTCTTTGTATTATTATAAACACATGTTTGTTTTCCTTACGGGACTGATGACTTATATTATTTCAACATACTTGTATATTGCTATAATATTGTACAGCTTCGGTTTTGTACTACAATCGGCAAGTCATTAAATGCGTGCTTGTGGTTTCTTGGTAATAATGTGGTATATACATACATAGTATTCAGGAATACGTATATGCATTGTGTCTTTATGAATGTATGGCTATGGTACTTTTGAAAAATATAAACAAGAACTGAATTTGATTTATGGGAAAGTATTTAGGACTAATGTTTCATTTTTGAGGGGACGGTTGTAGATTTGAGGACTTGCTCATTTGAATTTTAACATATTAGTCAGTTGATATTTTAATCGAAGAGTTTAAACACTTTATATATACATATATCGGCAGATACCGTTAATCAAGTATTGTTTTGTCTCTACAAAAAAAACTTTGCATATAATGAGTCCTGATGAAGTATGGCAGTTACTTAATTCTCTAAAATAAAATTAACTCTTCTACAACTTAAGAAACTGGTTTTATTAATGTTTGTAGTAATATTTATGTAAATAAAAAAGGGGTAAATAAGACATTTTATGATTATAAATGTTAATTACTGTACATAAGTCAAACACTCTTTAATAGATTGACTTACACTGTGGGGAAAACAGTAAGACTTTTAAATTTAAATTTCGTGTGAAAACCCATTCGTCGAAATAATCTCTTTTCTAGATTGCTATGACTGTCAATGATCTCTGCGCCAAATGTCACATCAAAATAATCATTAGTGGTTATTATATGGATGATCGCTATCTCAAATACTCATGGACTAGTTCGAGTTTATACGGAGAGACAGACAGATTGGCGGACAGACGAAAAATATATGGACACGGGAATGTTATCTCGCTATGCTGATATTTATATTCAAAAGAGTCTCTCTCGATTTCTTTTGGATTTTACAAACATGGTCGCACACTTACAATACCCTGTTCTGACTTCGTGAATATATCTTCAAGATAGTAATCATGCTGCTCTTTTGTATGTCAGCAGGAGTGCTTATAATATTAGAAAGTGGAGTGTGTGTTGTAAAAACCGGGAGTAGCGTACTTTCACAGTTGGGTGGTAAAGTTGATTTGTTGGACGTGAAAGGTGATGAGTGCGAGTCGTGTGCTATCACGTATGTATTGGGTATAGTCAGGAGCAGAAGAATTTATTGAAAAACACATCTGAGTATTTATACAAATACAGAAAAGCAAAAATACAAATTCGATACATGCGACCAACAGACAGTTAAATAGGAATATTTAAATTCCAGTAAAAAAAATTATTTGGTCATGCCTTTTCAATGACCTCTGAAATTAAATAATATAAATTTTCTATTTTACAACCACATTTGAAGAAGGTTGTGGCTGAAAACAGATAATTAAATAGTTAAATATTATAACATCACTCATTTAATAATGATTGATATCCCAGCTAGAAGCACAACTCGCATTAATCGCCACGAAAAAGGTCTTTACAGACAATAATATAACATACAAAATAAGCAAAAATTTTTAGTTGCAAACAAATTTTAACGACCCCTCAGCGGTGAGTGGTCAATCGAACAACAAATGCAATAATTTCATTAGACTGGCCTGATAATTAAATAAAAAATAAATAATTTTGTACCCAGAAGGAATAACAGCGTAACATAATTTTTGAATGTTACGGATATAACAAAATATGATTGAGACACTGCCAGGAAGAAAAGAAGGATGAAAAATTTTAAATAAAAGAAATAAATCTCGCAAAAATATGCTAATAAACAATTTCCAACCGTACCAATTCTGGAAATATACTATATAATAGCTAACACATTTCGAAATTCCCTACTTTTTAGAAAAAAAAAAACAAATAAACTTTGAATGTAGTGGGAAATGTTTATAATCAATCGAAAGAACACTCTTTGGTATTTACTTTTCGAAGATTATCTTTTTAAAATGTTAGCCGCGGCTACGTCTCAGATACCTTCAGTTCAATTTTGATGACTCGTTCGAATATTTCGACTGGTAACTGGCGAATGACACGCGTGATGATTTGCTCCTGAATAAACTCATAAACTTGAGATTTTACATATTCCCACAAAAAAAGTCTAACGGTGTGATATCACACGATCTTGGCGGTCGGCCCAAAACGTGAAATTATCTACTCACCGAAGTTTTTATACTCTCGCAACAACTCTAACGGTTGTTTGTAAGTACTAAAACTAAAAGAGTCAGATATAGGGTTATATATACCAAAGTGATCAGGGTGACGAGTAGAGTTGAAATTCGGATGTCTGTCTGTCCGTCCGTGATGAAACTTGGTATACGTATTTCTTGGCTCCACAAGAAGGTTAAGTTCGAAGATGGGGAAAATCGGCCCACTGTCACGCCCACAAAATGGCGAAAACCGAAAACCTATAAAGTGTCATAACTAAGCCATAAATAAAGATATTAAAATGAAATTTGGCACAAAGGATCGCATTAGGGAGGGGCATATTTGGACGTAGTTTTTTTGGAAAAGTGGGCGTGGCCCCGCCGCCTACTAAGTTTTTTGTACATATCTCAGAAGATACTATAGCTATGTCAACCAAACTATACAGAGCCGTTTCCTTCTGGCATTTCCATATACAGTTAAAAAATGGAAGAAATCGGATAATAACCACGCCCACCTCCCATACAAAGGTTATGTTGAAAATCACTAAAAGTGCGTTAACCGACTAACAAAAAACGTCAGAAACACTAAATTTTACGGAAGAAATGGCAGAAGGAAGCTGCATCCACGCTTTTTTCAAAAATTTTGGGCGTGGCGTCGCCCACCTATGGACCAAAAACCATATCTCAGGAACTACTAAACCGATTTCAATGAAATTCGGTATATAATATTTTCTTAACACCCTGATAACATGTGCGAAATATGGGTGAAATCGGTTTACAACCACCCCTTCTTCCAATATAACGCTATTTTGAATTCCATCTGATGCCTTCTCTGTATAATATATACATTAGGAACCAATGATGATAGCGGAATAAATCTTTACACAAATATGGTATTTGAAAAATATGTAAATGACGGATAATGAAATATCGATTATCACTTTATCATGCGAGAGTATAAAATGTTCGGTGACACCCGAACTTAGCCCTTCCTTACTTGTTTCTGGATAAAATTGCAGCTCTTGAATCTGTTCAGGTTGTTATACGCAATTTTGTTAAACAATATTAGACTCAAAGACGTCGGTTTTTCTTGGAACTGTTTAAGAGCCTATAGAATCAAGCGACCTTGTTTGGAAAGGTCGTGCGGTTTCAGTTCTTACACAAGCTGTATTTGTACGCTTTCAAGTTAAGATTTCGATATAGAATGCGCCAAGCCGTTCCGTATGACAGATCGATTCGACTCCACGGTCTTGGTGTACACACTACTGCTATATTTTCTTCACTGCATGCTGGGCGTGGCCTATTGGGTCCGTTATTCAATAATGAATGCTGGGTCTCAACATGGGTGATGATGTAAATATTATAATAATAAAGTTGAACGATTTGTAAACGTTGTTCAGACGTAAGTTTTCCTTGATGAAATGCCAAACAATACTGAACAAAAATAACATGACAGCTTGACAAGACTCAGGCGTGATTTGTCATAAAAAGGCTATTGAAAAAGTACCTCTACTTCTGTCATTTGTACCGTAGCTTTCAGGATGAAATTGTTATAAACACCTCACTCATTTGTTACGGTATGCGGAGATTTGTTTTCTGTCTATTAATTGTTTATCATGCAAAATCCGTATTTCTGGCATTTGTGGGTGTTCTGCGAGCCATATCACACCGAGTACAGGAATTATATATACATAATATATGTACATAAAACGACGCACATACCCACCCACATCATCAATTGTGGGTGCTCATATGCAGTACCACCTCCTGCGACAATTTAACACAAAGCAGCAGCATTAACAGTTGATTAGGTGTTGGCGGATACATAATAATATAATATAACAATTCATTGGGTCTTTTTATTTTCATTATTTATATTTAGCTAAATATTTTATTAACTATCGCATGAATATGACTGGGCCGATGAAAGGAAGAACTTGAATCCTTAAGTGAGAAAAAATATATGGGAAATAAACTCAACCGAAGATTTATTTATTATATTGAGTTGATGTGAAAATCGACAACCAAAGGAACAAAATTCTTTAATTAGGGACAGAAGATTTGAACCATATCCGCTGATGCCAGTCGTGGTCTTTGTTTAACAACCATTAATTCTACATATGACGCTAATGTTGCCGAAGTTTCCAATCATCCCTGCTCTCTGTAGTGTGTTGGTTGCGGCGGTCAACGATGACATAAAAAGTCCAGGACCAAAAGTGGTTGAAACTGAGAAGGCCCAAACAAAAATGCTCAGAAAAAGATAACGAAATAAAAACAAGTAAGGAAGGGCTAAGTTCGGGTGCAAGCGAACATTTTACTATATACTCTTGCAACTTACAAAAATCAAAGCCACGGAAATACTTAATAGTGTAAAACGTCAACCTGAGGATGAAAATCTAAGCAATTTTATATATTCATGTACTATATACATATAACTCATACATTGAAAGATACATAAGCTTTGTGAAAAAAATGAAAACCATTACATGTAGTATATGGAAGTTACTACCCCAACTACCCCAAAGTTACTACCCCAACTTCCATATACTTAATATGGGCCAGATTTTATCTATTTTTCCCAAGATCACATACTATTAACATGTCACACACTAAAAAACTAATCATATAGTGTAAATCAGCCAGATGTTCGAAAATCCTGATGTTAGTTATATTGGGAGTAAGTCAAGTTTTCGCTCAAATATATATATTTTACGCATAAAGATACACTGTTATGAGTAAAACACGCTAGCTCACTTTCATTGAGATCACTCACATATTGGTATATGCATATCGCCATTCACTTGGGAGTGGCCAGAAACGATTCTTTTACATATGACTCAAGCAGCTCACAACTTCCGGTCTTTGACCAAGTATCCTCTGGGTAGCCTAAGAACATCCGTTTGAAGGCAAGCTAAAGTGAGAAGGCGAAATATCCCCTACATAGGGTTGTGCGCTGGGTTTGGGACCCGCCACGTAAAAAAACACCCCCCATGAAAAGGAATAACAAGCCTCGTATGAGAGACCACCCTTTTGATGACGACCGTGGAAAACAAAATAAGGATTACGATTTGAGGGCATTCACCTGGAATGTCCCGTCCCTTAATTGGGAAGGTGCCGCTGCCCAGCTGGTTGATGTCCTCGCGAAAATAAAGGTTGACATCACCGCCCTCCAAGAAATGCGATGGACGGGACAAGGACAGAGACGAGTAGGTCCTTGTGGCATTTACTACAGTGGCCATATAAAGGAGCGCAAGTTTGGTGTTGGATTCGTGGTGGGAGAGAGACTCCATCGCCGAGTACTATCATTCACTCCGATGAATGAACGTCTAGCCATAATCCGCATCAAAGCGAGGTTCTTCAACATATTGCTGATTTGCGCACACGCCCCGACGGAAGAGAAGGACGATGTGACCAAAGATGTCTTTTATGTGTGCTTGGAGCGCACTTATGAGAGCTGCCCCCACCAAGATGTCAAAATCGGGCTTGGCGACTTTAACGCCAGGGTGGGCAAAGAAGATCTTTGGCACTACGGTCGTTAAACTCAGTCTCCACGACGAAACATCCCCAAATGGGTTGATGCTGATCGACTTCGCCGGGCCCGAAATATGGTTATCTGTAGTACTACATACGGATGAAAGCATGCCCAACGATTGGAATTTAAGTGTGCTCTGCCCAATCCATAAAACAGGAGACCCCGCAATCTCCTCCTCAACATCGCGTATAAGGTTCTATCGAGTGTATTGTGTGAAAAATTAAAGCCCACCGTCAACAAACTGATTGGACCTTATCAGTGTGACTTTAGACTTGGAAAATCGACAATCGACCAGATATTCACCATGCGACAAATCTTGGAAAAGAGGAAAATCGACACTCACCATCTCTTCGTCGATTTCAAAGCTGTTTCGGCTGTGTAAACTGACGTTGAGCAACACCAAAAGCTCCATCAGAATCGGGAAGGACCCCTCCTAGCCATTCGATACCAAACGAGGTTTCAGACAAGGCGACTCCCTATCGTGCGACTTCTTCAATCTTCTGCTGGAGAAAATTATTCGAGCTGCAGAACTTAATCGAGCAGGTACAATCTTTTATAAGAGTGTACAGCTGGTGGCGTATGCCGATGATATTGATATCATCGGCCTCAACATCCGCGCCGTTAGTTCTGCTTTCTCCAGGCTGGACAAGGAAGCACAGAAAATGGGTCTGGCAGTGAACGAGGCCAAGACGAAATATCCCTTGTCATCAAACAAATAGTCGTCGCACTCGCGACTTGGTTCTCACGTCACTGTTGAGAGTCATAACTTTGACCTTCGTAGATAATTTCGTCTATCTTGGAACCACCGTAAACACCACCAACAATGTCAACCTGGAAATCCAACGCAGGATAACTCTTACCAACAGGTGCTACTTCGGACTTAGTAGGCAATTGAGAAGTAAAGTCCTCTGTCGACGAACAAAAACCAAACTCTATAAGTCACTCATAATTCCCGTCCTGCTATATGGTGCAGAGGCTTGGACGATGACAACAACTGATGAGTCGACGTTGCGAGTTTTCGAGAGAAAAGTTCTGCGAAAGATTGATGGTCCTTTGCGCATTGGCCACGGCGAATATCGCCACCTTGCGAAAAGAAGAAGCGAGTGGTGCACTGTTGTTAACTCGGCTATAATCGCGTAAGCGGTGTCTACGCCAATTAAGAAGAAGAAGTAGGGGTTTGAACAGCTTTTGATGGATTTGCAAAAAGAGATGGCACACACTAAACACAATATACACGCAAAGTTTTATCCCGTTACATTAATTGTTTCTTGATTTGTGTACTGGAAACTGAACGAATGAAGTTGAATTTAAAATTGGGCTATATGAAATTATTTTCACATCGTGATATAGGAGTATAGAAAAAATGTCACGTTCAAAATTAGGGTCACGATTGTCCCATTTTTACCACGGCTCTATAAAGCCTTGTCATAGCATCCTGGTGGCAAAATTTATCGCGTTCACAGTAGTTTTGAACATTACTGTTATATGGGGAGTGAATGTTTGTTTCATCCGATTTGTAGGAGTTCCTATAGTATCCGTACTGAGCTGGTTGTTGTAGCTAAGTAGTTTAGGATATATATACTATACATTAAACTTGTTAGGGGGCGATCCCCTGTAACACATATGAGTTTCATATCTCAATTAGATGCTTAGTTGTAGCACTTTATAAGTTAAGATATCTCAATTTTTACCCAAATTACAGCTTGCACGGACGGACGGACGACAGACAGGCAGTCAAGCGGATTTCAACTTTTCTCGTCTCTGATACGTTTTTGAGGTGATACGTACAACCGTTAGGTGAACAAAACTATAATATTCTGTAGCAACTGGTTGCAAGAGCATAAAAACATTTGAGGAAGCGATTAGTTCTGACTTTCAAGTACAAAAGCTATAAGTGTTTTTGACTACAACGAAGTTGGCATCCATATTGAAACATTCGTTTTAAACGATATTCATATCTCGTGGATTGAAATGTGATTTAAGAATCAAGAATCGAACCAGTTGTGTTTCTTTTTTTATTATTTTATGTTTAATAAGATTAGAATTTGGCAATATACAAGGTCTGTCGCAAAAGAAACAGGTCTGTTAAAAAAAAAACAACAAAAAAATTAATATTTTTCAAAAGTTATATTTTTTTATTCAAAGTAGTTTCCTTGTGCTTCGATACAGCGTTTAGCCCGGTCAATTAGTATATCAAAAGAGTGTTTAAGGTTATTTTTCGGAATGCTCTTGAGAATATCGGTCGTCGCCTTTTCGATAGTCCTGAAGCCAGTGTCCTTTCATGTACAAATGAAGTTTTCCAAATAGGTAAAAATCACAGGGTGCCAAATCAGGTGAGTAGGGTGAGTGATTAATGGTTAATATAGAGTTTTTTTCAAAAAATCAGTGACAAGCGTCGACCGATGACACGGCGCATTATCGTGCAACAGACGCCAGGACCCTGCCTCGCGCGTGACAAAAGACGCTTCATAACACCAACGAAAAACAACGCATTAATCGTTTGGCCAGATGGGACGAACTCTCGGTGTACAAAACCCTCGGAATAGTAAAAAAAAATTAGCATTGTCTTTATTTTTGAATTCTGATTTTTGGATGCTTCCAATCGGCACTTTGACGTTTGGTTTCGGGATCATATTGAAAGCACCACGTTTCATCACCAGTCACAATCGAATATTTGCAGTTTATGCTTTTTCTCGACTTCTTAATCAAATCCTTGCAATGTTTGATTCATAGCAATTTTTGCTCTTCAGTCAATTTGTGCGGACAAACCTGGAGCACACCTTCGTAGACCTCATTTATCTATCGAAATGCGATGAATGGAGTTTTTGGTGATATTTAACTCCATTTCCATGTAACGCAAACAAGATTTCGGCTCATTCTTAATAAATTCCTGCACTTTTTCAATATTGTTTTGGGTAATCACTGATTTTGGCCGGCCCGACTTCTGATCGTCACAGAGGTCCTCACGACCTTCTTGGAATCGCTTAAACCACCCATGCACATTACTACGGGATAGCCACTGATCACCATAAACTTTTTTCATCATTTGAAATGTTTCAGTAAACGTTTTCCCAAGTTTAAAACAAAATTTAATATTTGCTCTTTGTTCAAAATGCATTTTACGACCGAAGACCAAAAGCTGCTGTCCCTTTTTATCGATAACATCGATTGTAGTTATCCGATTGTCTTAAAATTTTTACGAAATGTCAACAAGAGATCAAACTTTTTATTTCATATACACACCAATAGGTGGCGCTACCAGAAACAGTTGTATTAAAAAAGTTCTGTTTCTTTTGCGACAGACCTTGTATCTAATATTTCGCCGTAAAATATATTTCTTGTTATTGTTATGACTGCCACGAACTTCACAAATATAATTTTGTTAGGCTTTATTCAATGATATTAACAACATGAAATATATATAATAATTTCACGATATAAACTGTTGCATAGTTTGACTTTCACTTAGTTTTTATACTAAAGATAAATTGAGTTAAACTAAAGTCTTTCAGATAGGAAATAGGCCACATATAAGTGCCAAGTTATTAGCAAACTCTGCTCGTATTGCTACATTGTCAATAATTTTCAAAGAAACTTTCATATTTAATGCAGACGAATTCACTTAAGTTTAAATTGCTTTGTAAAAGAATTACAGCGTGGATTAATGGCAATGAGTCATTACAACTGAATCACACCCTCAAGGCCACAAAATTGTTGTTGTTAACGTTTTCCCTCAAATTTTATTTATTTGTTACTAATTTCACATAACTAATATTTCAAATTTATAATTAGTTATAGTTAAATTTAATTTCTCACAATAAAAAAATAAGCTAATAAGCTTTGCCAAATTTGGGTTACAAAAAATGGAAATACGTAAAAGAAGAAAATTAAATACATAGAAAAACGTTAACTACAGTAATTTTAGAGCGACTATTCACACGTATATACGTATAAGCAACAAGTAAGGAAGGGCTAAGTTCGGGTGTCACCGAACATTTTATACTCTCGCATGATAAAGTGATAATCGAGATTTCATTATACGTCATTTACATATTTTTCAAATACCGTACTTTTGTAAAGTTTTATGCCGCGATCATCATTGGTTCCTAAAGTACATATGTACTCGTATTATACAGAAAAGGCATCAGATGGAATTCAAAATAGCGTTATATTGGAAGAGGGCGTGGTTGTGAACCGATTTCACCCATATTTCGTACATGTCATCAGGGTGTTAAGAAAATATTATATACCGAATTTCATTGAAATCGGTCTAGCAGTTCCTGAGATATGGTTTTTGGTCCATAAGTGGGCGACGCCACGCCCAAAATTTTTGAAAAAAGCTTGGATGCAGCTTCCTTCTGCCATTTCTTCCGTAAAATTTAGTGTTTCTGACGTTTTTTGTTAGTCGGTTAACGCACTTTTAGTGATTTTCAACATAACCTTTGTATGGGAGGTAGGCGTGGTTATTATCCGATTTCTTCCATTTTTGAACTGTATATGGAAATACCTGAAGAAAACGATTCTGTAGAGTTTGGTAGACATAGCTATAGTAGTTTCCGAGATATGTACAAAAAACTTAGTAGGGGGCGGGGCCACGCCCACTTTTCCAAAAAAACTGCGTCCAAATATGCCCCTCCCTAATGCAATACTCTGTGCCAAATTTCACTTTAATATCTTTAGTTATGGCTTAGTTATGCCACTTTATAGGTTTTCGGTTTCCGCCATTTTGTGGGCGTGGAAGTGGGCCGATTTTGCCCATCTTCGAACTTAACCTGCTAATGGAGCCAAGAAATACGTGTACCAAGTTTCATCATGATACCTCAATTTTTACTCAAGTTACAGCTTGCACGTACGGACGGACAGACGGACGGACGGACAGACAGACATCCGGATTTCGACTCTACTCGTCACCCTGATCACTTTGGTATATATAACCCTATATCTGACTCTTTTAGTTTTAGGACTTACAAACAACCGTTATGTGAACAAAACTATAATACTCTCTTTGGCAACTTTGTTCCGAGAGTATAAAAATGTTATTACTTGGCGAGAAAGTGAATCACTTAGCTACATACCATATGTGTACATATACTACATTGTATGTATGTATGTTGTTGAAACCTCTTTCGAAACTTTTTCAATCTTGACATTGATTGCTTTCGACGAATCCGCACATGAAGTAGTATTCAGACATTTTAAGATAACTCAGGCGGTGGGTGAGTACATAACAGTTGGCAAATTTTATTAAGTGATATTTCTCGCACGATTTGAATCAATTAGTTAAACAAAGTGCTGAATCTCACCGTAATTGTATTTCGCATACAAGAACAACTAAGTAAGAGAAAAGAACCGTTACATTACATTCGTCGCCTTTAATTTCTGGTTTAAGAGATGTAAAATGCGGTAGTACGTGTGATGTGCGTCAACCAAAAAACACTAAAACTAATAATCTTTCCAATTTTTACTGGATTGCATCTATCTGCCACATACTACAATTTCTGCTTCCTACAGAAATACGGTATTTATTTATTGTTGAGAAGAAAAGTATATTTATAAACTTAAGAAACACGCTGTATATTCCCTAGACTTACAGATGTCATTGTGAATAGGAGCTAAGTTCACTTCTTTAATAAAGTTCCTTCTTCCGTTTTATACTGTCACGAAGTGAACATGCGTGTGCATTGCTATCATTTATAGATGGAAATATTATTTTTTGTTGGATTCGAATTCAGGAAGGCGGATTCGTGTTCATCGCTGTGCATTTTTGTATTAACTACTTATAATGATCTAGGTATAAATCCACACTCAAGCAAACTCTCTAATATATCAGCTCACTAGTCTAAACCCGCGGCTCCGATCGCTCTTTGTTGTCAAAGATATCATTTATTGTGATAACAATATAATGAAATAGTTAAATTGGCAATCTACATTTTTTATTGACATCGTAAATCAATTAACGAATAGTACATACATAATATGTATAATATAACAACATCTTCACAGTCTCTGTATCTGCTTCGTATATCGTTGTACATACTTGAAAAATGCTTCTTGCTATAGCGAATAGCAGAGTAGAAATAGAGCAGAAGAGGGCGCGTCTCACGCCCTATATCTAATCATAATGTAATGTTTTGTCCAACATTCATCGAATGTAATTGCAAAATCGATGTATAAAACCCAGATACTACACTTAAGAAAACACATACTTGATCGTTCCTTTTAAATTTTGCATTGTTCTATGCAATGCTCCAAGAATATTTGTCAGCTATTACGCACTAATCTCAAATTATGATTCGACCTTTTCTTATTCAGTTACAACTATCACCATAATTCATATAAATGCGTATGTAAACAAAAACCACTGTACCCTGCCAGTAGCTGTGTGATTTTATTTTGTATTTTTGAGGCAAAAATATTCAAATGATTCTTTCATGGATACTAAACATTTTATGCCTATGTTTTAAAATATATATTTTTTTTATTTATGAATTGTTATGACTTTTACCATACCTCATCACCAAATCAGTTCAGCCGTTCTTAAGTTATAAATATAGACATACATTGCGAAATTAAGGGTGATTTTGCAAAAAGGTCGCCGTTAGAACCTTCTCCAGGACTAAAGGAATACCCATGTAAATTTCTGTTTCTGGTTATACTCTTGCAACCAGTTCCCACAGAGTATTATAGTTTTGTTCGTGTTGTAGGTATCACCTAAAACTAATATATATGTACATATGTATATAAATGATCAGGGTGACGAGAAAAATTGATCTCCGGTTGACTGATTGTTTGTCCGTTCGTCCGTCCGTGCAAGCTGTAACTTGAAAAAAATTGAGATATCTTGATGATGCTTGGTTTGCAGCTTTCCTACTACAAAAAAAAGTTCCAGTTCGTAGATGAGCGTAATCGGACCACTGCCACGCCCACAAGTCGCCATTAACCGAAAACCTATAATGTGCGCCCTCTAATAAGTTTAATGTGCATATCTCCTAAACCGCTTAAGCCACAACAACCAAATTTGCCGAATACAAATCTTATAACAATTTCTACCGACAGTTTGAAAATGGATGAACTCAGAATATAGCCCCGTCCAATCCCGATATAACGGTACTATTAAAAACTACTAAAAGCGCGATAAGTGAATAACTAAAGACGCCAGATACATTAAATATTACCACAGAGTTGCTGTGAGAAAGCTTTATGCAAATCAAGAAGAATATTTAAACCCCGGTACCTATAGTTGACTTTTGTTAGAAAATATCGGTCAATGTCTGAGATATATAATTGAAATTCAGGGAGAGTACTTCTATGACAATGGTATGTCTGTATGTCAAAAATGTGTTGAATCGGACCAATACTTCCCTTAGTCCCCATATATTTAATATGAAGATAGTCGAACTTTCGTGAGACTTTGTACTGCATATATCGGCCAATATGTGAGTTATCTCAATGAAAATAAGCTAGCACGTTTTACTCATAACAGTGTATCTTTATGCGTAAAATAAATTAATTTGAGCGAAAACTTGACTTACTACCAATATAAGTAATATCAAGATTTTCGAACATCTGACTGACTTTACTCTAAATGATAAGTTTTTTAGTATGTGACATGTTAATGTGGTGTTGGGAAAAATAGATAAAATCTAGTCGCTACTACCCCAAGATCCACTGTGCCCAAAAAATAAGGTGACATTTAAATTTAAACTGCGCGCGTCGAAGAATTTGGAGAATTATTTTTTTTTTTAGGTTGGTAGTACTGTTTTTCGATTTTTCCGATGTCGAAATTTGTTGAGCAAAGAATTTGCATTAAATTTTGTTTACGGAATCAATTTTCTGCTACGGATACGTTGAGGATAGTGCAGAAAGCCTTTGGTGATGAGGCTATGTCTAAAAAAAATGTTTACAAGTAGTATAGTGAGTTCCAATCCGGTCGTGAACGTGTCGAAGACGAAGAGCGTCCAGGGCGACCATCAACCTCAACCGACGAAGCTCACGTTTAACAAATCAAAGATTTGGTGTTGAAAAAACAATTAGAGACCTTGCTGATGAAGTTGGCATATCGAAAGGCTCAGCCAATACCATTCTGAAGGATGTTTTGGGCCTCAAGCGCGTCAAATCTCGACTGGTACCGAAAACATTGAATTTTTTGGAAAAAAGGCGTCGCGTTGAAGTGTGTGAAACGATGCTTTCCGACTACCAGGGTGTCATAAAATGCATTATAACTGGCGATGAGACTTGGATCTATGCTTACGATTCCGAAGCAACCGATCAATCGAGCGAATATCGTGCCAAAAGTGAGCCGAGACCAAAAACAATCGCGCCAAAGTCGCTCAAAAATCAAGGTCATGTTGACTGTTTTCTTCGATTATCGTGGTGTTGTGCATTATGAATTCCTTTCAACCGGTCAAACAGTCAACAAGAAGTATTATTTGAACATTATGCGTCGTTTGCGTAACGCTATCCGTCCAAAAAGGCCGGAATTGTGGAAAGACAATTCTTGGTTTTTACACCACCATAATGCACCATCCCATACTGCCCTCGTAATTCGTGATAATTTCGCCAAAAACTCAACCCATATCGTTCCGCAACCACCGTATTCACCTTATCTGGCGCCGTGTGACTTCTGGCTGTTCACCAAGCTCAAGAGACCGCTCCGGGGACACCGTTTTTATATGATAGAGGAGATTCAAGCCGCAGCGAAGACAGAACTGAAGACCATCCCGAAAAGTGACTACAACCAGTGTTTCGAAGATTGCAAAATCCATTGGCATAAGTGCATTGCATCGGGAGGGATTACTTTGAAGGGGATACAATTGATTTGGAAGAATAAATAAAGAATTTTCAAAATAAATACAATGTCACCTTATTTTTTGAGCGCATCCATTAGAGAATTTGAAGACTTCCTCCTTGAATTCACTTTAGAAAGAAGATGCAAATCACCGATAATAATGGCAGGTGACTTTAATGCATGGTCTACTGCTTGGGGTAGCAGATGTTCATACCATCGTGGGCGTCTGGTTCTAGAATTCCTGAGCCAAATCAACCTCACAATTATTAATAATACCTATCACAAAAGAACTAAAAGCTCTATGATAGACTTGATGTCTGCAAATGACGCACTAAGTAGACACATTAAGTGGAAGGTGTCAGACATGTTTACATATAGTGACCACATGGCAATCATTGCAAAAGTTTCGTTCTCTCGGGCCCAGGAACCCTCACGCATTAACACTTCACGAAAAAGAAGCTGGAAGCAAACAGATTTGGATACTGACGTTTTTGAGACAGCCTGGAGTGCAGCAATAGCACCAGGCGTAGGCGGCGTCCACTTAGTAACCGCATTGCCAAAGGAACTGGTGGCAGCATGCGACGCTACAATACAAAGGACGAAAGGTCACAATAAGCGAAGTCCTGTATACTGGTGGAATGAAGAAATTGCCACGCTGAGAAAGCTCTGTCATGCAGCTCGACGTCGCCTACAACGCAATCAAAGCGACGAAAACTGTCTCAAAGAAGCTTTTAAAAGCCACAAAAAGCTCTTGAAGTCAGCAATAACCCGAAGCAAAAGAAACTGTTTTGAAAAAATCTTTGGAGAAGCGAATATAGACCCCTGGATGACTGCTTATAAAATCCATATCTCCAAATTCAAAAATAAGCGGCAGCAACCCAAATGCGCTCCGTTCATGAAGAAAGTCGTCGTGGCATTATTTCCGACGCACGAACCGATTACTAACGCTGAGCAACGAAACGAAGATGCTGAATCACCCCAACTGGTTACAGAAGAAGAACTATTGGCCATAGCCAAAAAAATCAAAAACAACAAAGCGCCTGGAATCGACGGAATACCAAACAGAACTCTAAAGGTAGCCATAATTTCGAAGCCCACTCTTTTTGCAAAACTGTACAACGCATGCATAAAAGAAGGGATGCTCCCCGATCCCTGGAAAGTCCAGCGTTTGGTTTTAATCCCAAAACCAAAAAAACCACCAGATGAACCTTCTTCGTATCGACCTCTGTGTATGCTCGACACAATGGGCAAAGTGTACGAAAGCATAATAAGAAACCGCTTGGAGATTGCAATCCAGGAAGCCGGCGGACTATCGGAAAGACAATACGGCTTCAGAAAACAGAGGTCTACTATCGATGTACTGAAAGAAGTTGTCGAAACTGCGAAAAGAGCAGTAAGTGGCAAAAGGTGGAAAGGTGGTACAAAAAAATATTATGCGCTGATCACCCAGGATGTGAAGAATGCATTCAAATCTGCTAAATTGAACAATATATTCGAAGCCCTATATAGAATACGCGCCCCTCAGTACCTCATAAATATCACAGTTATTTTAAGAATAGAAAGCTGATCTACGACACCATCGAAGGCATCAAGAGCTACCCTATTACAAGCGGAGTACCACAAGGATCTGTTTTAGGCCCTCTCTTATGGAATCTAGTTTATGATGGGGTGCTAAGAATTCCACAGCCTAAAAACGTTAAGCTAATCGCATACGCGGGCGACCTTATAGTAGTAGCAGTAGTTAACAACTTGATGACCTACAAAATAAATGTAATGAATGCATAAATGGCCTACGCCAATGGTTTTCTTCCAAGAGCTTGGAACTGGCTGAGCACAAAACAGAAGTATTGCTCATTTGCACCAGGAAAATTGAGGAAAAAATAACTGTCACTATAAGAGAGTGCGTAATTACTTCACAACCACAATTGAAGTATTTAGGGGTAAACTGAAATTCAAGCAGCACTTAGCAAACATAGCAAATAAAGCAAACCAGATTTATAACGCCTTATCAAGAATGATGGCAAATAGAGGCTGTGTGCGCTCCAGCCGTCGACTTCTAATCGAAAAAGCTATGAGCTCAGTTAAACTATATGCAGCTTCAGTAGGGATCCAGGCACTAAACATAAAAGCGTATATCAAAACAATAAATGCGGTGCATAGACTCACAGCAATAAGGGTAACAAGTGCTTTCCGAACAATTTCCAGCGAAGCATCTGAAGTACTAGCTAGTATGCCGCCTATAGACATCCAGGGTGACGAGCTCACAAGATTATATGAGCTATCAGTGCCAATTACAGAAACCCAAAAGAGAGAAGAGAGAAAGAAGAGCATAACTATATGGCAGCAACGATGGCAAACCTCAACTGAAGGACGGTGGACCCACAGACTTATACCTAACATACATACGTGGGTAAGTAGACAACATGGGGACCTGGATTTCCACCTGACCCAAATATTAAGCGGGCATGGGTGCTTCATAGGCTACCTATACAAATTTCAAAATGACGTCAGTCCGTATTGTTCGATGTGTGCGGAGTCCATAAAAGATTCTGAACACGTATTTTTCCATTGTCCTCGGTTTCGAAACATAAGGAAAAAGTTAGAAACTGCATTAGGTGGTAGCCTAACGGTGGAAAATTTGACTGCATTTATGTGTCAGTCATCTGACAAGTGGATAGCTGTTCGCGAAGCGGCAACTTCCATCATGACTACATTAAGACAGTTACAGCGGAGTAGGCGTTAGTCCGTGGGAGTGTCTTGTGTTGGGAGTAGGTTAGGTTTAGCGGATTAAAGTTCCGCACTCCGGCTTTCGATGCTTCCTCCTACTATAAAAAAAGAGGACCCGTCTACTCTTCACCATGGCTGATACATAGATAATACTACTACTACCATCTGTATGATTTCTATTAGTTGGATTATAACTATTAGTTAATGAGATATAGCATTTCTGTAACAAATTGCGTTAGTTTACAAAAAAAATGGAACATAAAGCATTTCATGTGTTAATAAAGCATTGCTTTTTTGGGGAAAAAATTGTTGAATTTAGACTCAGGGAAATCCACCGTTGAAAAGATATTTGCTAAGTTGGAAACAGGTGAAATGAGCAAAGTAGGTGCCTCGCAAGTTCATAATCCAACAAAAATAACGAATAACTGATTCTGAGCAGTGTTTAAGTGCTCTCTAATCGGAATAAAGCCGAAATTTTTCGTCAGTGATAGAAATATAGCTCCATCATTTCCCATTGGAGTCCAATCGACAGTCATTCTAGTGGACTGCACATGATGAACCGGTTTTCAGGCGTGGAAAACAAAAAAGGCGGCTGGAAAGGTTATGACATCAGTATTTTGGGATGTACATGGTATAATATATACTCAACGACTGAATACTGAGCCAGTTATAATCTATTTCACTGCGTATTTGATTGCAGTTCTTTTCTGTTTTTCTGTTTTATTACAAATATTTAGCAATTGTATTATTTTTGAGAAAACTCTGTTTAACATTGTACACATATATTAAAATGATTCCTGCAAACATGAATTTTGAACAAATGCTTATGATTTAAAATATAATTTTTGTATTTATGAGTTGTACTAACCTTTGACAAAAAGAGATAAAAGGTATCCTATGTCCTTACCCTGGTTCTTAGCTACCTAAATGGTGTAACTAACAACAACTTTCTTATATATATATAGATATGATGATTTTTTTATTGTTTTTATTATTGTTTTTGTTTTTCTTTTTTTAAGAAATGAAATATTCAAATGATTCTTACAAATATGAATTTTGAAGAAATTTTCTTTCTTTTATATACATATATAGATATGTACTTCATAACAGTAACAAATTCCAAAATAAATAGTTTTGAGAAGAAAGTACAAAAAGTAACAAATGTGTTCAGCCGAACTGTCCTTTATGAATCTTCACCCAGGTATGAATTCTCGCCATGAGCTCTTGAAAAATTTATTTTATATATCGGGTAGGTAGCTGATGTAGCGCACGTTTTGAGCTCTTGAACTCCTTAAATCTTTTATGTTGAAAATACAAAAAGGATAAAGATCCTTTGTTTTACAAATGTATATTTCTGGGAAAAATAAGAATTCATATTTTTGGACTACTTTATAATAATGGTGGCATAAATTTTATATACCAATTAAAATAATAAATTTAAAATGAGCAATGATATATTCCCAACCCGATTTGCATAATTTTTCTGTAAATTAACAATATTAAACTAAATATTAATTTTTTGGAAAAATGTTATTTTGAAAATGTAGAAAGTGGAAAGACAAAAAATCGGCTGGCAAGGTTATGGGATCAGTTTTTTGGGATGCCCGTGGTATAATATTCATCGAATGATAAATGAGTCAGTTTTAATTCATTGGACTATATATTTGATTGCAGTTCTATTCTACCCTACCCAATATTTAGCAATTTTATTATTTTTGAGGAAGAATCAGTTTGAAATTGTACGCATGTAGGTACTTCATCGTTCCCGTTTAAATATTGCATGTGCAAAAGGGACGTAAGCGCCGGCAAACAGTCGACACACTAGGTAACAAGTGCGATTTACTGAAAGCAGTGCAAAAAAAAAGCAAGCAACAAAACAAGTGCACTTTCAGTTTTTGGTTCTCCCTTTTTCATTTTATACATATTGCATTTTTTTTAATATTATACAATATATACACACATATACTTATTAGTACGTATATTGTGACTTACATATACGAATTCAAAGTGAATAAGGGATTTTGGGATTTTGCGGTAGCCATTTATTATACCCTGAACAGGGTATATTAAGTTTGTCACGAAGTTTGTAACACCCAGAAGGAATCGTCGGAGACCCTTTAAGTATATATATAAATGATCAGTATGTCGAGCTGAGTCGATTTAGCCATGTCCATCAGTCTGTCTGTATATATACGAACTAGTCCCTCAGTTTTTAAGATATCGTTTTGAAATTTTGCAAACGTCATTTTCTCTTCAAGAAGCTGCTCATTTGTCGGAACGGCCGATATCGGACCACTATAACATATAGCTGCCATACAAACTGAACGATCGGAATCAAGTTCTTGTATGGGCAACTTTCACATTTGACAAGATATATTCACCAAATTTGGTTTATATTATTTTCTAAGCTAACAATGTAATCTCCGAAGAAATTGATCAGATCGGTTAACTATAGCATATAGCTTCCATACAAACTGAAGACATAGTTACTAACAGAAATGCACCTGTGATGGGTATTTAGCTTCGGTGCAACCGAGGTAAACATTTTTTCTTGTTTTGAAATAGAAATGAAAAAATTATTAATTGCAAAATTATATTATTACATTTTTCGCAATTTTTTCGATCCGCGTTTGCAATTATTGGTCGTTTTTTCGCAATTTTTGTCGATTTTCGTTCGCACATTTTCCGATTAAAGGGGGTATTCTGGTCTAGAAATTTAAAAAAATCGAAATTTTTTTTATATTTTTAAAGCTTAAGTATTCAAGAATATGTGTACAAGAGGATTTTTCAAAATTCAAATTATTTTCGGAGATATAGGCATTTTTCTGACCCGGCATCCAAACTGGTTCGGCCGGAACTAATCGAACAAAAGACTTTACGCCAAACTTTAAACGCCTTTTTCTCAAAACTGACTTTTTCGGAACGATACCCATGATTTCTCAGGTTCTACTGAATCGATTTACTTGAAATTTTTATAGAGTCTTCTTTTATAGGCTTGTCTATGGTTGGAACTAGCCCCATCCCCAAATTTTTATTTTTATTATTTTTAAAAAATTCGAAATAGTCAGAAAAAGTGATCCAAAAAACTTTTTTTCAGGCAGTCGCCATTTTGTGAAAAAAAAAATTTTCCACTTTTCCGTAGTTCCGGCCATTGCGACATTATTCTAGATTAATAATCCTTTTTTTTGGTTTCAGATAACGAGGAGGGTTGAAATCATGGGCATTGTCACGTGGAAATATTTAGAGACCCCCCACTTCGTCAGCTCATAATTTTTGAAATTTCTTACTTTTTTCAGTTTTTAATTTTTTTCTGTACTCTTCTAAAATTAACAAATAACTAATAAGAAAATGGAAAGTAAAAATATTAATTGGCTTTTTTTTACGAAACTTTAAAAATTACCTGAAATTCATGCTTCTAGACCAGAATACCCCCTTAAATTACTTTGTGCTATTGCTCATTTTGCGCATTTTTTAATTTGGATTTTCGTATACCTGAGAATCGATATTATTTTTTCTCGTTTTCGTAACCGATTCCAAATATATTTGTTGCCACCCTTTATTGCATATTGGTTTGGCTTTCGTATATTTGGAAATCGATATACATATATATAATATATTTTTTCGTCTTGGTTGTCAATTCTTAATATATCTGTTGCCAACCTTTATAGTATTTTTTCGGAAATTTAATTTGAACAAGCAAAAATGAGCAAGCCAAAGCCAACTTTAGCAAACCTGTCTCCAAGTAAGGAGTTGACGGACTTAAAATCGTTAAGACGTCAACGAACGGTTTCGAAAAGTAATATTTTGCGCATTAAAACGGGCTTTATCGAAAAGACTATGTCTATAGATACAATAGAATTTGAATGTCGTCTAGATATATTAAATTCACATAGTGAAAAATTAATGAAATGCCAATCAAAGATCGAAGAAATTGATGAAGACGACATGGCGCGAGGGGAGTTAGAGGACATAATTGTAGAAACAAAATCTATAATTAAAACAATTTTGGCCAAAATTACAACATCTATTGCTGAAACGTCATTCGTGACATCTCACAGCTCAAGGCTACCAAAAATTCAAGGGAGAATATTCGGAATTTAAAAATTTCATGAAATTGTTTGAGAGTTTGGTTCACAATAAGCCAAACATCCCAGATATTGAAAAATTTAACCATCTGGTTAATTGTCTATCTGGAGAGGCTCTGGAAACAGTTAAAGCGTTTCAGATGTCGGATGAAAATTACCCGAAAGCGTTGGCAAGTCTCAAAAAAGTTTATGATAATAAATGTTTGATATTTTCCAATACAATATCTAAACTTTTTGAGCTGCCAACCATCCCAAAGCCATCCGCGCCTTCATTGCGATCAATGATTGACGAAGTGTCAGCGATATACATATGACTCATTGCTATCGCTGGGCGATGAGAAACAGAAAACAAACGCTATTATTATACACATAGTGATGACAAAGGTCGACTCAGCCACCCGATCCAAATGGGAGGAACAGCTGGATTATGACAAGCTGCCTCTGTGAAAGGAATGTGAAGCCACCCTAAATCGAAGATCCAGCAGGTATCAGCTGAATGGGCATCAAATTCTAGGACGAAACCCATACCAGCAAGCTGTGCAAGTCATGGGAAACAACAACACATGGACAGGACCAAATCGGCGCTAGTTGCAGCAAATACGAGGCAGTCTCTTTGTCAGCAGTGCAAGTCCAAGGACCCCAATTTGACTGCCTGCCCCACTTTCAAGGCGCTTCCGGAGCAGCAGAGGTTCGAGTTCGTGAAATCGGTGCCCTTATGCATAAATTGCTTGCGTAAGGAGCACACTGTCTCTAATTGCAGAGCGGATCGATGTCGTGTGTGCAATCGATCGCAGCACACATTATTGCACCAGTATCCGGTTTCCTTCCCCGCTGCACCTCATCCGCAACCATCAACCACTCATGCCATGCATACAGCCAGTATGCCGGATCGTGTCATGTTGGCAACAGCAGTGATTCAAATGAGGACCAGTTGTGAAGAGTACCTACCTTCGAGAGCGTTGCAGGCCTCACGCTCCCAGGTCAACTTCATGACGGAGGACTTGGCACAGAAGTTGCGGATTTGACGACAACACAAAACATTAAACGTAATAGGAATCGGCAATTCCAATACGAAAGTGGGGGCAAAATTAAGCGCGTTTGTAAAGTCGCGGGTAAATAATTACAAACTTTTGGCGGAATTCTGGATAATGCGAAGTATTTCGGCTAATCATCCCGACCATAATATCAATGTTAATGTAAAAAGTTGGCATCTTATTGTGTGCAGAAATATTTTTTGGCGGAATTCTGGATAATGCGAAGTATTTCGGCTAATCATCCCGACCATAATATCAATGTTAATGTAAAAAGTTGGCATCTTATTGTGTGCAGAAATATTTTTCGATCTTCTAGCTGTTGGCCAAATTAAAAATGGTCCTAACCAACCAACACTACAAAAAACACTTTTAGGGTGGGTTGTATCTGGCAAATACGTCAGCAATTTAAGTTCTCCTTCCAAATTACATAGCACATTATGCCAAGCTGAAGAAGACTTAACTCAATCGATTCAGTAGTCCAAAAATTTTGGGCTCTAGAAGAATTACCTTCAGTATCAAATGGCATCAAATTCACACCAGAGCAACAAGAGAGTGAACATTTTTTCGTTAATACTACTCAAGTATTATCTTCAGGACGGCTTCAAGTCAGAATGCCCTTTAAAGCTGACCGTAAGTTACTCAGTCACTCATATGAAACCGCAGTTCGACGGCTTCAGGCCCTGGAGAGAAAAACATTAAAAGATCCAGAACTTCGTAAAATGTATCTAGACTTTATGAATGAATATAGAGTATTGGGTCATATGAGCCCAACGAACAATAAGATCCCGAGTGAGCTAAACTACTTCATTCCGCTTCAATGCGTTTTAAGGCCCGAGAACCAAATTACGTGTTGATTTAATGCCTCGAGTCGATCTTCAATCATAGCGTTGAATGAACTTTTGATGGTAAGTCCAACCATCCAAGAAGAGTTATACCCAACTCTTCTTCGTTTTCGCTTACATAAGTATGCACTAACAGCGGACATTACTAAAAGGTACCGTCAAATGATTATGCATGAAGAAGATAGAAATTGTCAGCTTATTGTGTGGAGAGAGCATCCCTCAGAGCAAATACAAATTTTTCGTCTTAACACCGCAACATACGGCACTGCCCTGCTCCATTTCTCGCAACACGGTGTTTGCAAATGCTCAGTGATGCCAATTCATTGGAATATCCACTCTGTTCATAGGCCATCAAAAGAGACTTTTATGTTGATGATTTATTAACAGGGTCCGAATTTTTGGAGTCTTTAGATCTTTTGAGAAGTGAGGAAATTTAAATATTAAACTCGGCCGGATTCACTTTAACGAAATGGTTTTCAAACCACCCTAAATTTTTCGACAGTAATTGCACTGAAAAGTCATTAAGCTTCAATGACAAAAATTCCACTAAAACGTTAGGAATCCATTGGTTGCCGAAAGAGGATTTGCTTCGATTTGTTTTAGATGACAATTTTAATGATTTGCGAGCCACTAAACGAAACATATTGTCAGTTTCTGCTCGCCTTTTTGATCCTCTTGGATTACTAGCCCCACTAGTTACCAAAGCAAAAATCTTATTGCAAGAGCTTTGGATCCAAAAACTAGATTGGTATCAGTCGATTCCATTGCGCCTTGACACTAGCTGGCAGAACTTTAAAGCCAACCTAATGCAGCTCTCATCGATAAGCATTCCTCGTTACGTAAACGTTGAGTCGAGTGCCAACTGCCAAATTCATGGCTTCGCCGACGCCTCAATAAAGGCGTACGGATGCTGCATATATGTACATACGAAGACAATCTGCTAGTGGTATTAAATGTATGCTGCTTACTGCAAAGTCTAGAGTGGCTCCGCTGAAGACCATATCTCTTCCGCGTCTTGAGCTCTCCGCAGCACATCTTCATTCGAAATTATGGACAAGAGTAGCGCCTATGTTGAGTCGACATTTCGAAAATATTACATTTTGGACAGACTCTGAAATCGTTTTACATTGGATTAAAACACATTCATCCTCACTACAAACCTTCGTCGCAAACAGAGTGTCCGAAATTCAAGAGTTGATTGAGAATGTTCATTGGCGACATGTTGTAACGTGGACGAATTGAATAATTCGATATGGTTTGGCGGTCCACAGTTCCTCCTAGGAGACCCTGCATTATAGCCAATTAATAACCACTTCCAGCTCTCACCAGAAGATGAAGCATTAGAGAAGAAGAAAAACACGTTTACATTAATTTCGACTGCTGAGAAAAATTCAATATTGTACTTTATTGAAAAATTCTTTTCTCTTAAAAAATTGCTTTGTGTGGTCGCATACATATTACGATGGATCAGGCGATCACCAAAATCCTCCAACAAGATCTCACTTCAGAAGAGCTAAACTTGAGTTTTCCAAAAATTTCACAGGTGGTCCAACATTCAGAATTTTCGGATGTTATTCAAAAATTGGATAAAGGTACCACGCTACCCGCAAACTTGCAAAAACTCAACCCGTTTTTGCATGAGTATTCGGATATGTCGCTGTCATTCAAATTAATCTTAGTAGGAGGTCGCCTATTAAAAGCACCTCTCCCATACGATGCCAAATTTCAGTTTTTATTACATAAAAGTTCGCATTTCGTTATAACGTATTTACGGTTCCTGCACATTCGAAATCACCACGCTGGGGCTAAAGCGTTGGTTGCGCTTCTTCGAGAACGCATATGGCTAAGTAATGCCCGAGAATCTTACAGTAGAACCATAAGAAACTGTATACCCCAAATAATGGGAAATTTGCCAGTCGAAAAACTTCGAGCACTACGGCCCTTTCTTATATGTTGCGTAGATTTTTGTGGTCCGATATACACATCTCTAAAAATACGCGGTCGACCACCCGTAAAAACATATATTGCAGTTTTCGTTTGCTTTACTTCCAAAGCAGTACATTTAGAATTAGTTTCGGACCTATCTTCTAATTCATTTATTCTCGCCCTAAAAAATTCATTGGACGCCGAGGAATGCCGACGAAGATATTCAGCGACAACGCCACCAATTTCGTCGGCGCCGATCGCAAGCTGCTCGAGCCGAAGGAGGCGTTTTTAGCAATGGGTCCAAAAATAAAGAGATTCGCAGCAGACGAAAGGTGCAGCTTCACCTTTATAACGCCGAGGACGCCGCACTTCGCCGGATTATGAGAAGCCGCGGTGAAGTCCGCTAAACACCACATCGTTCGCGAAATCTGCAACGCGCCTCTCACAGCAGAGGAGCTAGCAACACTGTTGGCCGAAGTAGACGCCATCCTCAACTCTCGTCCCCTAGTACCTCTGAGCCAAGGGCCCAACGACGGCGAGGCGTTAACACCAGCGCATTTACTGATAGGATGCTCCCTATGAGCATTACCCCCAGAGAAGGTGCCAGTGGACCCAGTTCGCTGTTGCGAGAGATGGCAACTAGTTTGCTGTCTCAAGCAACAGTTCTGGCGACAGTGGTCCAAAGTATACCTGACGGGCCTTCAGGAACGCAACAAGTGGCTGCAGCCCAAACGCAACATGCAGCTCAACGACCTCGTTCTCGTCCACGAGGACAACGTTCCACCGCAGCAGTGGGTACTAGGGCGCGTCGTCGCAACCGTCGAAGGGAAAGAGGGCAAGGTGCGAGTCGCAGTCGTGGCGACTAAGGCGGGCACAATTAAGCGTCCCATCCACAAGCTGGCCTTGCTTCCAATGGAGGTTGAAGGAAGGAAGGGCCGGTGTTGCGTCAAACGACATATCTATATCTAAAAGAAAAATTAAATGAATTGAAAACAAGTAAGGAAGGGCTAAGTTCGGGTGTCAACGAACATTTTATACTCTTGCATGATAAAGTGATAATTGAGATACTGTTATTAGCAACTTTTTAGCGAGAGTATAAAAATGATGCCCTCTGAATTACATGAAAATGTCTGAGAGATTTACCGATGTTTTCGGTGAAAAATTAGGTTATGTTAGGTTAGGCACTGAGTTCTTCGTGTTCTATATCAGGGACCTTGAAAAGTTATAGTCCGATCACGACAATTTTTCCACAAGGGTTACCTCAGCTCAAATACCATATTTGTGTAAAGTTTTATTCCGCTATCATCATTAATTCCTAATGTATATATTATACAGAGAAGGCATCAGATGAAATTCAAAATAGCGTTAAATTGGAAGAAGGCGTAGTTGTGAACCGATTTCACCCATATCTTACGTGTCATCAGGATGTTAAGAAAATATTATATACCGAATTTCATTGAAATCGGTCTAGTAGTTCCTGAGATATGGTTTTTGGTTCATAAGTGGGCGACGCCACGCCCATTTTCAATTTTTAAAAAGGCACTTTTAGTGATTTTCAGCATAACCTTTGTATGGGAGGTGGGCGTGGTTATTATTCGATTTCTTCCATTTTTAAACTGTATATGGAAATGCTGAAGGAAACGACTATGTAGAGTTTGGTTGACATAGCTATAGTAGTTTCCGAGATATGTACAAAAAACTTAGTGAGGGGCAAAAAAATTACGTCCAAATATGCCCCTGCCTAATGCGATCCTTTGTGCCAAATTTCACTTTAATATCTTTATTTATGGCTAAGTTATGACACTTTATCGGTTTTCGGTTTTCGCCATTTTGTTGGCGTGGCAGTGGGCCGATTTTGCCCATCTTCGAACTTAACCTTCTTATGGAGCCAAGAAATACGTGTACCAAGTTTCATCATGATATCTCAATTTTTACTCAAGTTACATCTTGCAGGGACGGACAGAAGGACGGACGGACAGACAGACATCCGGATTTCAACTCTACTCGTCACCCTGATCACTTTGGTATACATAACCCTATATCTGACTCTTTTAGTTTTAGGACTTACAAACAAACGTTATGTGAACAAAACTATAATACTCTCTTTGGCAACTTTGTTGCGAGAGTATAAAAAATACGGCGTATTTTACAGTACTACTACGATAAAGGCAAAAATGCATCTCAAGCCGCCAGTTGTGCAGTTTGGGGACCCGATACAGTTTCCATTTCCAACGTACAACGATGATTTCAACGTTTTCGTTCTGGTGTAGAGGTGGTCGAAGATGCGCCACGCTCCGGAAGGCATGTCGTCGAAAATTGCGATAAAATCGCTGAATTGGTCGAAAGAGACCGACATGGGCATGAGTCATCAAAAATTCATTTAAATTTCAATAAAAAAAACTCAATAAAAATACCGCAAGACTTTTTTGACAACCCATTAATAGTTGCTGCAGCTGCAAGCAATAAGGGAGTACGCAAGCGGTATTCCACTTTCTCTGCGAATGCCCAGCTTTATCACAAAACCGAGATAAAATATTTGGAATACATCATGCACCGAACTTTGAATGGTTGTCTACAAAAAACAAAGCAGACATAATTAGTTTCATTGAGAGCGCAACGTTGGAATGAAATAGCCAGATTATAGGGTCCTACGACAATGCATCAATGCGCATCCAATGCTAATTGAGCCCATGGTGGAAACGCTCATGATTATCTACTTAAAAAATGTTTAAATGGATGCAGTACCAGTTAATTGAAAGCAATCGAAGAAAGAAGTTCCGAAAACATTAAGTATACATACTAAAGAATAGAGCTGCCCTGAGGGAACACAATTATTCACCTATTGCGCTAAGCTAGCCGTTTCTATTCGAGTCCTTACTTGAAACGTTTCGATTATTGACAGTTCGATTATTGACAGTAAATCGAAAGCAATCGGAGAAAGAAGTTCCGAAAACATTAACTATACATACTAAAGAATAGAGCTGCCCTGAGGGAACACAATTATTCACCTATTGCGCTAAGCTAGCCGTTTCTATTCGAGTCCTTACTTGAAACGTTTCGATTATTGACAGTAAATGTTAGAATTAAGAGTTCGGCCGAAGGAGCTCACAGCAGATTATTTCTTTCAGTTCTTGCTTGCCTATAAAAAGTTGAGACTTTAGATTTTGGTCTGTATTTAAATTTGTAACCAATTCCGTTTCTATTAAATGGTTATCCCGCACAATAAAATAAAAATCTCCGTTTCGCTGAAGTTTATAATTTATATTTTTATTTAGCACGGAAATATTTTACGTTTTACAAATATTGTTTACTTATAATTAAGGGTTTTAGTTATTTAAGTAATCGGCTTAAATGGTAGAATAAGATAGCGTGCCAGATCGCTGTTGCCGAAAATGCACACTATCGGGGGCGGGACAGGTGCTGTTGACCGACAATTGAGTTGAGTGCACGGATACTTGTAACGATGTATAAAATCTCGAATTGATGATGTGCGCAGTGTGTCGAACGAAAATGTTGACGTGAGAATTGTATGAAGACGAATGTGTTGAATCTGCTCAGGAGACCATCCTTTATGCTGAGTGGGTGGACGTACAAGTGTGGTGAGTTGTCTTGTGTGCGAGTGTGGTGTCGTCAAGTATTAGTGTGTGCTAGTTTTTCCGATTAAAGTGGGGGGATGCTTATATTTTGCCTAGTATTTTGTATTAGGTGATACATGTAATTTGTTTACTGTTGGCGAAGTAGCCGAGGTTCCAGAATATAAGCTGGAAAAAGCGAAGTTTTAATATAAATTTGTATTTTATGTAAGTAGTGGTGCTTGAGGCAGTAATTTCCTTTTGCGTGTTTTGACGACTTATTATTATAGTAAAAAAAATTGTTTGCTTTTATTTATTTTACTAGCGGTTATTTACAATTTATTATTTTATCGGTTTGGTATACCGGTTGTTTATTGTTCGCCTTTCCTGTATTATCGGCAATTGTATGCATTTTATTTATTCTCGGCTTATGAAGGATAGTAACTCCACGCCTGGCTCAGGTATGGCCAGAATGGGTACTCCTTAGCACTGGAGTTAGAGGGATCTTGCGAGAGAGTGGCCGTGAATGGAGAACGACTTCGACTCGTAGTAGAGAATTCTTCATAATTATTAATGCTTTGCATAGCTGATTCCCATTAGTAACCAATGTGAGGAGCGCTTAAGTAGATACGAATATGATTCGACCTTTTGGATCATTTTATTATGAGTAATATTTATGTGCGTATGCACTAATTTTGCAAGTAGTAGCTCGCCACCACTCTACGATTTGTTCAGAATTGTTGTTTGTTCATTATTGGCGAAAGGAATCCTGCGGGGCCGAAAGTTGTATGACTGACTTTGTTTTTTTTGTACCAATTTGTGGGGTATTACAAAATTGTGGCTCTATTGGTTGTCGTACGACGTACCGGCCATTATTTGATCCAGTAGTTGTGGCTTTAGAGAAGTGCTCACAATACTGATCTTTTATAGTTTTGTTTGCTAATGGAAGTTGTTTTAACTTTTGCGATTTACTTAATTGTGAATTAAGGTTTTTGTTCTCAACCTGAGTTGGTCTGGTGGTAACTGGTTCTATAACTAGTCCACTTTGTACTTCGCTGTGCAGCGTTTGAACTTTTTGTGCCTTTGAGCAACATGGTGTCTCTTGGCAATTTATCAAATTTTGGTTTTCGGGATTTGCTTTTGCAATTATACCCGTGGTTTTTTTTTGTATGCGCCCTTTTTTGCTGTGATAGGGGACATGTGCTATAATGAAACATCGTATGGTGTCTTTTATGACAATATAAGCATTTAAATTTGCTTTTGCAGTTTGTAAATGTATGCGCATGTGACAGGCAATTTGTGCAAAGTCTTTTTGACCTAACAAAATTATTTCGTTCGTTAACTTTTAAGCTTTTAAACTTCTCGCAAGATATAAGTTTATGCCCTCTTTTATATAGTTCGCATGACGTTTGTATTCTTTGTTCGGGTGTGAACGTTTGTGTTTTGTAAAAGCTTTTGTTACTAACTTGGGGTCTATTTAAGCTTCTATTTTGGTCCTGTTTAATGTTCTTAGTTTTGTTTATTTTTTCTTCTAACCTTTCCGCAATTTCATATTGGGTGGTGAGAAAATCTTTCATTTGTCGCCACGTTGGGCACTTTTTTCGTGATGAGAGCGATTACTCCCATAGAAGTAACGACTTTTCTGGTAATGCGGCGGTGCAAATGTTTACCAGAATTGGGTCCCAGCTGTCTGTGGGAATATTTTGTGTCGACAGAATCGACAAACAATTTGAAACAGTGGATTGTAGTGTTACAAATTCTTTACTTGTTTCTTTCTTGATTTTAGGCAAGTTTAATAGTGTCGTTACTTGCTTATCGACCAATGTTCTTTCGTTTTCATATCTAGCTTTTAGAGCTTCCCAAGCCAAATTGAAATTGTCGTCATTTAATGCAAACTGTTTTACTATGACGCCTGCTTGACCTTTTGTTTTGAATCGGAGGTGATACAGTTTTTGTGCCTTTGATAGTTGTGGATGGTTGATGTAAACGGCTGTGAACATGTCCCGGAAGGACGGCCAGTCTTCATAACCTCCGTAAAAGGTTTCTGTATCACATGCAGGCACCTCGAGTTGGATGCCTGAACTTGCCTCTTGATTGTCTATTTGTAGCAGCTCTACTCTACTGTGGGGAGTAGGTGCAATTGCTTTAATGAGCTTAAGCAGATAATTTAAAATTTTGTGGTAGATCTGAATCGTCAGATTCTACAATGGCGTCATGAGCCGCTTGGAGGCGAGTCCAAAAATTTTTAAGATTTTGACTTTTGATTTCCAGTAGCGATTCAGAGTTTTCTTGAATCGATAAAGAGGCAAATCTAGTGCAGTATCTTGTTAAACTGTCACTTTCTGAAATGAATTTAATAGCCTGTTTTGAGTGTGTAGCTCCTGCAAATGTATTTTGACTTGTTGCGTTATTAACCATTTTTGTTTTATTTTATTTTTTACCTCTAAATAATTAAATTTGTTTTTGTAAATATGGCAATAGGGTATTGCTTGAAACCGAATACTCTTTTAGGTAAATAGAGTTTTGAATTTCGATTATCTTGCTAAAATAGTGTTTGTTTTATTAACGTTTTATTTTTTGCTATTTACTTGCGATAGAATTAATTTTATTTTAATTTTTTTTTTTTGCTTTAATTAATTTATAATTATAATGTCCTAATGTTGTGTAATTCGGCACACCCTAATACGTGTACTTGTATTTACATGCGTATGTATGTACTTATGTTTTGTGCGATTGAGTGCTCGTTGAAGTGATCAATTCGTTTGTGCTTAAGTATGCACGAATGTTAGTATGTATTTCTGAGTTATATTCTTAAGCAATTGAGAGCTCATTAGAGAGATCAATTTGCTTTTTGTATGTGTTGCAGCATGATCGTCGTTTTGAGACATCGTAATAACGCAGCGAGTTTCGGCTTCCTAGTTTGTTCACTTTGTTCACTTGTTCACTTGTACACCTTGTTCACTTGTTCACTCACTAAGTTCTAAAACTCAACTGAAGAAGGAATCTTTCTGTGCTTGCCACCGAACCACGCTCGACGACAGCGACGCCACGCTGTCGTCCCGCTAAAACGGTACTCCTTGAAGAGACGACATGCAGACAACCACACTCGATGGTGGCGTCGCCACGCTGTCGCCCTGCTAAAGCGGTACTTCCTGAAGCGTCAACCAATCACAGCACAATTAACGGCTGATGGAATAATGAGAACTTAGTCTTCTAATGAAATTCCCTAAACTGTATACACATACACTCACACACGCAAACCAACATCCACACACTATTAGGGTGCGCCGACACGGCCATCCTGACCAATACACGACCTCGTGCAATTTTATCAAAGATGCTTTGTTATCAATTAACCAACTAATTTGATACTTATCTTTTGTTTAATTAATGAACATTCCGCTCCAGAGTCGAATGTTGTTATAAATGTCTGACCATATGAATCATCTCTCCTTTGGGCTCAACAACTTCGCATAGCTCCACTCTTTTCGTCTGGTGTGTATCCTTGACCTTATCCATTTTGAACTTACTGCAGTGTGTTGAAATATGACCAAGTTCACCACACTTAAAGCAGGTTACATTCGCTTTTTGCTGGTAGCCAAATGCACTCCTTCCGCTACTATTCATAACACGAGACGAAGGATGATCTTGATGCTGTCTAACTCGACATTCCATCATCTTGTGGCCTAATTTTCCACAGAAATGGCATTTGATTGTTGAAAGTTTCGGACGCTTTATTTCAGGTGAACACATTTCTTCTTGCAGATTTTTCTTCCTTTTGTTGAACGTGAATGCTTTAAGCTCGGTTTGTAATTCACTTCTGGTGCGCATATTTGAAGTAAAGGTTAGGCGCTGCAATCTGTTATCAACATGAGCCATCTTCGCAAGCGTCACAGAAACTGCAATTTCCTCCAAGTCCATGTCGCGCCATTTTGTGATAAGTGACGTCATCATACGACTAGCATAATTGGAGAGGCACTCGCCATCGGTCGGACAATTAGCTAACATTGACAGAAACATAGCCGCTGGCGTCTCTACACTACCAAAACGCTGCATGAAAAGCTCTTTAAATTCGTCCCAAGTTATGTCAGGATAACATATTTGAGAAAGCCACTGCGACGCACTACCTTCCAACGATGCACTCAAGGCCATCACCAACGCGCTGCCTTTTACGGTATTTTCCGTCAAAATTATACTTGCTGTGGAACACCATGCCGACACGTCGGCGCCATCAAGGTCTGCGTTAAATTTTGGTTGCGTAATTGTTTTTTTATTCGTTGTTTCGGGTGTCGATGATTGAACGGCCTTGATAAGTTCAATCAAATTTTTGTTTTGCATCTCCATTGCAACTCGCCATGGACCATCTAATTCGTTAGGTAGCGAGCCAGATCCCACTTCTGATGTTGCAGCATGATCGTCGTTTTGAGACATCGTAATAACGCAGCGAGTTTCGGCTTCCTAGTTTGTTCACTTTGTTCACTTGTACACTTGTTCACTTGTTCACTTGTTCACTCACTTAGTTCTAAAACTCAAGAAATCTTTCTGTGCTTGCCACCGAACCACGCTCGACGACAGCGACGCCACGCTGTCGTCCCGCTAAAACGGTACTCCTTGAAGAGACGACATGCAGACAACCACACTCGATGGTGGCGTCGCCACGCTGTCGCCCTGCTAAAGCGGTACTTCCTGAAGCGTCAACCAATCACAGCACAATTAACGGCTGATGGAATAATGAGAACTAAGTCTTCTAATGAAATTCCCTAAACTGTATACACATACACTCACACACGCAAACCAACATCCACACACTATTAGGGTGCGCCGACATATGCAATCCTGCTTGTTTTTGTTTGCCAAAGAACAAGAGGTATTGCCGGACAGTTGCCAATATGGACTTTGAATATTTGTTTGTACTAATATATGTCACAGGCAGATTCTTTGCCGTATGTTTTTATTTAAATATTATTATATTTTTTTTTGAAAAGGTGAGAGCGAGGTCCAAAACGGAATTGAAAAAGTTTTTTTTTGTTTTTTTGTTGTTCTCTTATGTATTAGACCCGCCGTCTAATATGCAATATATGTATGTAGATACTTATATACATATATATTTTGTTTCTGTTTTTTGTTTGGTTTTATATTTTCAAATATTTCTTTTCGCAATTGTTTTATGGAGTTATGCTTGTGCACTTATGTAGGTTTGTATATGTATGTATGTAAATTTATGTGTGATTAATTTATTTTGCTCTCTTTTCTAGTTATATTTGCCTTCGCTTACAAATTTAAAGCAATCCTGCTTATTACTTTTAAGTATAAGAGGAATTGGCGGATAGTGCAAGTAAATACCTGAATTTTTATTTTATTCGAGAGTTAATTATGTTAAGACATGTATAAACAGTAGGCATTCAATTAATATTTATTAAATTATACATAAATGTATATCTAATGCGTTAAGCGGTATTGCGGCTTTTACTATGTTTGGATATTTTTTACGTTTTTTATCAAGCCGTTGAAGCGACTTTTTAGCCATACATATGTGTTTGCATATAATAAATTAAAAAATAACATAATACTCTCACTTTGTACTTGTTTGGTATGTTTTGCAGGGTGCATGCATATGGATGTGTTGCCCTACCGTCTTTTGCGTTTTGTTCCTCTTTCTGTGCTGGCTTCTTCCTTCTGCTGCTGTTTTGTTTGTGTGTACATATATTTGTTGTAATGTTCGCGCCCGTTTGTTTCGTTTTTGTTTGTTTTATTGGTGTTTTAATTTTTCGCGCCCGATTTGTGTTTTAGCTTAATGTTTAATTTTACCTTTCGCGCACAATTGTGTGAGTTTTTGTTTGTATAAACTTTTAACATATGTCTTTGTTTTTGTACACATCTATATGTAAATATGTATACAGCGCACTCTTAGTTTTTCATATGTATAGAAGTATCTGAGTATGTATGGTTTTTGTATTACCACTGTTTTTGTTTTTTTTTTCCTGCTCACCACACTAGCATATGAACATATGTATATTTATATATTAATTATGTTTTTTTGTATTTGTACAGTTTTGTATATTTTGTTTTTATGACTTTATATTTTTCACGGCAGTTTTGCTTTTGTAATGTTTTGAAACTGTTTGTGTAATATTTTTCTGCTACCAATAGCACTTGACATGAAGTGAGTAATTGAAATATATTTTAGTCGAATTTAAATCAAATTCATATTTATTTATTTTTAGAACGGATGATTTTATTTAATTGTCCGTAACTGGATACATAAGTATGGATGGATATAAGTATGTACGCATATATGTATGTATTTTTGGCGAGTCACCACACTTTTTTTCTTTTGTTTTGCTCCACGGCACTTTTTTGTTTCTTGTCTTTTTTTTGTATATGTTACACTTATTTATATTTGTACATTTATTACTAATTAGTTTTGTCACTTCACCGTGCTATTTTTTTCACATTTTATTGCTGTTAATCTATAGTGCCTTTCTTTAAGGCTCGAAGGACCATATTTAAATTTGTAACCAATTCCGTTTCTATTAAATGGTTATCCCGCAGAATAAAATAAAAATCTCCGTTTCGCTGAAGTTTATAATTAATATGTTTATTTAGCACGAAAATATTTTACGTTTTACAAATATTGTTTATTTCTAACTAAGGCTTTTAGTTATTTAAGTAATCGGCTTAAATGCTAGAATAAGATAGCGCGCCAGATCGCTGTTGCCGAAAATGCACACTATCGGGGGCGGGACGGGTGCTGTTGACCGACAATTGAGTTGAGTGCACGGATACTTGTTACGATGTATAAAATCTCGAATTGATGATGTGCGCAGTGTGTCGAACGAAAATGTTGACGTGGGAATTGTATGAAGACGAATGTGTTGAATCTGCTCAGGAGACCATCCTTTATGCTGAGTGGGTGGACGTACAAGTGTGGTGAGTTGTCTTGTGTGCGAATGTGGTGTCGTCAAGTATTAGTGTGCGCTAGTTTTTCCGATTAAAGTGGGGGGATGCTTAACTCATTTAAACAGTCTGTATTATATAAAAATTTTTCATGGCAATGATTCAACTAAGTATTTACATAAGTATTCAAGAATTCAAAGGGATTTCCTATTACAAATTCATACATTTAATACAAATAATATTTTTATATATATTTTAAGTTAGCTCAAATTGAGCCTTGCATACATACAAAAAAAAGTAACTACGCATTACCATATAATTTTTTAAATGAGTTATACTAATTCACTTTCTGCTTGATCTGTTCACCGCTGATTTCCCCCAAGACCCAGCGTACCAACAGAACAAGAACGCCAATGCCAACAGCGACGGCGGCTACGACCAGAACGATCATGTCCAACAAATAGAATTGGTACCACTTCAAGTCCAAGCCGGCAGAGCGCAAATGGCGCGCGCCCTTATGACGTATTACATAATCGATCCAGTAGATCGCATTCTCACGTGGACCCATGGGACGATCGTGGAAAATGTTCGAGAAGCGTTTGATATTGTCGCGATATGTACTGTTATGCAGCAGTTGATGAAGGCTATATTTTAGCTGCTCACTGGTGAGTGTGTGGAAGTCCAGCATTATGGCATAACCATTGGTTTCAGCTTTTTTCAAATTAAGATGCTGTGGGAGTGAAAAAAATGTACTGTTAATCTCTCTTTTTGGAAATCGGGTTTTAATTTAACTTACCTGATCGCAGTAGAATGGCATACCAAGTACGGGCACGGCATGGTACACTGCTTCCTGTGAGCCAAAGAGACCGCCGTGCGAAATGAAAACACGCAGATTAGGATGTGCCAAGACATCATTTTGTGGCAGCCATTTCTTCACCATAACATTCGGAGGTAAATTTGGAAGACTATCGTTTTCAAATTTCCACAGCACACGTTGATTCAGCTGACCGAAAACTTTGAGAAACAAGCGTAACTTTTCCCTGGGCATATCTTTGCTCTGGACTTGACTGCCCAAACTGAAGTAAATAACGCCATGTTCGGCCCCGTTCAAAAACTGCTGTATATCGGTGGGCAATGCTTTTGGCGGGTAAATATGCATGCCACCGACATTGATCATGTTGTCCATCGTAGGTCCAGCTATCGACAATGGCGTATAATTGTTGATAAGTATGGCTGAAAGGTTTCTATTCATTTCCGAGATGCTGGGGAATTTTACTACAAAGTAGAAGAAGAGTAGATACGAATTGTGGTTTATTTAAAGTTCTATCTAAAACTTACTTGACAAGTGTCCGAAATATTTCTGCACCAGCCCATCCATTTTCGGAAAATACCTATACTCGCGGTCCAAGTCCGTGCGCAATGCGGTGTACGTGTTATATACGCGTTCGAAAAAGCTCATATGTTCCGTTAAGGGTAGATAGCCATGGGGTACGTATGACCACGGTGTTATAATGCCAAACATTTCACTCATATATGTTTGTTGTGCAAATGTGGCCGCGCTTATAACGGATATATTGTAGACATGTGCCAAGGCTAAGAATGCATCCTGATAGAATTGTTCGACCAGCAAGAGATCATAGACACCCTGTGTTTCCTTTGCGTTAATGATAGCTTGTATTTTCGGCTGTTTCAGTGCATGCTCCGTCGTTGAGAGGCCCAGAACCATAGACATTTTCAGGAATATATCCAATTCATTGCGCATGTCATAGATAGTTTTGCCGCCGAATGTGCTGTGTACTGGAAGTAAAGTATAATTTTAGTGTTAGTTGTGGGTTAGTTTGATTTTCACTTACTTTCCGACCAAAAGTCATAAACCGGCTCTATGAGTATTTCCGTGTAATTGCCGACCAATTTTTCTGGTTCTAGCGTAAGTGCCGTTATCATAGTGATCTGAAGAATGGAATTAAGAAATAAATTACAGTTTTAATTAAAATTTAATATGAAATATCTATTTATATTTGTCTTTACATACTTCATGTCCGTGCTTCAACAGCTCGCTTATCAGCACACGATGCATCATGTAGTGACTCTTGCCCGGAAATGCGTAAACGGCAAGTATTTTGGCACCATCGGCTACAGGCTCTTGAGCCACCAGCACTGCCAGCGCTAGTAGACCGAGGAACATTTTTTTATGCTTAACAAACATTTTAAATTATATATCAGACAAAGTAGTGAATTTTTTTAGAAATATATTCCAGCTTAATAACCGATTCGAAACTCCTGCAAACACTTCATTTGCTTGTTGACAAGTAACTGACGAAATATGCCGTCACACCCGACTTTCATAGTACGGGAATGTCTCTTTATACCTGCGTTCCATAGTTTGTTTTATCTAACTCTCCTTTGCAGGAAGGTACGTAATCATCATACCAAACAGACATTATTACTTTTGCACACAAAAAATGTATCGCCTACGAGAAAAATATATAATGGAAATGTCCTTAAAATATATTTTACTAAGTATGAACTGAATTGCGTAACAGCGCCCCTGGATATTGCGCTTGCTACCTGTCTCTGGAATATTTGTAGTCACTACCTGCTACTTATGAATAGCACAGGTAAGTTCATTATGAGATAAGCGTTTAGCATAGATGACATTCTTCTCTATTGCGCATGTGTAAATTACTTTTGCTTTCGATTTAAAATTTGTCATGCTAGAAAAGGAGAAATTTTACAAAATATTTTTATGCATAAGTGAAATAAACGAATAAGGCAAGGCTTAGTTCAGAAGCAACCTAACAATTTATACTTTGGCAAATTGCAAGAATCAAACGCCTTAAGGTGCAAGTCGTCAACAAGAGGGTCGTATCGATCTTTCGTAACTCAAATCACCATAATCCACAAAATATAATTATGGAAGGAAAGATGTATGAAATTGGACAAAAGGTTTGTTAGAAACGAAAGTAATTATATGTACATATGTAGTACATGGGAGTTGAGGTTAGTATCGTCCCGATTTCATATAATTATGCCAATACTACCTTCTACTAATATGCCACATAATAATAAAATGTTCCCTGAGGTTCACACAAATATTATTTACCTATTTTAAGCACAAAACATTAAATTATATGGGAGTTTTCAGTCTTTGTCATATGCGAATCACCTTTTTACTAAAGTTTGTTTATGCATATGCTCCTTGAAACCCCGTTCTTACCTAGTAATAATAATCACTGACTGTGGCAATTTCTCAACCACGAAGTATAAAGCAAAACCAATGATTATGCATCATTTCATCACCTTTCTTCCTTAGTTCGCTTTGTAAAATTTAGTTAAGCCATTCGCTGAAGTTATGTTGTCTCCGAAGTGAATTTAGGAACTTAACGTAAAGTAAAAACGTGAAATCACATCACATCATTACGACACAGCACAAATTACTCTTAATTACCTGAACCACAATTACAAGGCAAATTAATTTTCAACGAATTACAAGCTCTACGCTCTCATTGAATAGTAAACCGTCTCAAAGCAACAACAATACGAATGAATACACAAATAAATCAAGGAAGCCGACAAACAAAACTATATAAAGTCCCGTACAAAAGTTGCAGACGAATTAAACAATTTGCTGAAATTGTAAGCAATACTAAATACAATGAGAAAAGTGTGCGGATTCTGATTTATTAAAAATGGCCAAAACGATACTTAGAAATCATATCATTCTTATTAGAGAACCCGATAAAATTAAAACCCACGTTTCAACTGCATATCACGTACTATTGTCATCCTGCTACAACATATTTGTTACTTTTTCCCTTGTACCAGGATAAAAACGGTTAACGGTAGAACGACTCGCATTCACGTAAGAGTATAAAGGATATGTTAAAAGAAAATCTCAATTGCAGGATATTACAGCAGTGAACAAGAAAGTGATAACAAGATTTTCTGTTGCAAGTTTATGTGTTCTCTAATCAAATTCTCCACGGATAAATAAACACGTTCTCATTCATCCGCACAAATGCTTAGTTTTGAAGTCATTTGTAACAAAACCGCAAACCAAAGACCGATAATTAAAGGCAAAATGAATGCTGGCAGCAGGAACGGCATTAAATGGGTTATTTACAGTAGCCACTGGCCACCTGTTGATTCTCGGCTAATAACACGACTCTACAAAAAAAATTTTCGTTTTTTGTCCTCAAGCTTGTTTTATGATTTTCTGATTAATTATGAACAAAAACGATAAGAAAATACCTTTTTTTCGTATAAAGTTTACTTTTGTAAAAAATATAGTAATAACACTATACTTGGGGTTTATTAAGAGATAGTACCTATGAAAATAAAAGAAAAAGTAAATGTGTGCACTTTTAATTTTTTTTTTACTTTTTTCTAAGTTATTTTAATAGTACAACTTAATAAAAATAATAAAAATGTTTTTTTGATTATACTAGTTTAGTTACAGCGGTATTGCAGATATAAAATAGCATCAAGTCAGTGTAAAAATGATGTTGATTCATTCTGTTTTATTTGCGGTGAATTTATTAAAGTTAGATGTAAAAAATTTGTTTTTTGAAATTTGAAACTTTGCGAAGCCTATGAAGCCTATTTTAACCTAAAAGTCAGTAATCAAAATGATATTGGGGTTTAATACGAGAGAGCTCATATAAGCATAAAAGAATTACAAAAAATATTCACTTTTAGACAGTAATTTCTTATTATTTTACATTTATATATTATTGTTTATCACACATCCTGAATAAAAACGACTCTTGTATCTAAAAAAAAAGTTTTCTAATTATAATCTATAGTGAAATTGTAGAAAAAATATAAAAATCAGTAATTTCTACGAAAGCAAACTTTAACCGGAAAAAAATTTTTTTCCTTATTTTCGTCATAGGAGAAACTAAAATTTAACATGTACATAGATGTCAGACCCAAAATTCGTGTTGACCGGTGTAATCGTCGACTTCTGGTTGCTTGTTGTTTACAGTAATTTCGTTACCGTTGTTGTTGTTTATTTACCATCGCATGAGATTGCCGTCCATGGCAAGAGGAAACATCATTCTAAGAACACTTGTTATGTCACAAGATACACACTGGTAAATCTATACAGATATATGTATGTACGTTTAGGAATCATTTTTACAAATAAATATTATTGTGTATTTGTCATAATTAGCCGGTTTTTAGCCGAAAAAGTGACGAGACAAAAAATTGTTGTGTTAAATAATGAAGCAGGAACGATTAATTAGCTCAACTTACTTTTCAAGTTTTCTGGAGAATACATAAAATACCTTTTTTTAAGTTTTTATTCTTGTGAAGATAAAAATTTATAATTAGGGTTTTCACAAGTCTTATAAAGTTATAAGTTATAACGATTCCAAAACATAGCATTGAGAATTGTAATTGTGTAAACTCATTTTTGTATGAAATCTAACAACAATTTTTCTAAAAAAGTGTAAAAATTTATAATTTTACGATGCCTTACGACGGGTTGTGAGTACCCCAAGTATGTTTTGATGATACAACCAGTGCTTCGGCGTTTGAAATATATTATATTAATAAAAGAATAAATATTTAAGATGTGTTTTAAACTATACTAGAACGCTTGAGAGAGCTTTCTTTCGAAGATATTTTTCAGAATTATAAGAATATGCAATTCTTCTTAATGACACAGATTACAACACTGGGTACAAAAGCTTGCTTATATTACGTTTATAACGAAAGACCGAGAAGATTTTTACTTATACTTTTAATAGCTAGTAGTATATGAATGATTAATCTCCAAGAACGTACTTTCTAGTGGCTTCGTTTGGCAATGAACGTGGAATGGGTCATCATGTGACTGGAAGTAATTAACTTTGGTGGGTACAACTAACTAAAAAGCAAAGGGAATGGAAGAATATGTGAAAAGGGAGGTTGTGTTTATGTATATTAATATCTTTTCGGTACAAAATTACTCATATCCTCTGGTTTGCTTGAAAAGTCATAATCCGATTTCGACAATATTTGGGTGAAAGCAAATGGAGTAAAATCATCCTTAGGAAAGCGATGAAGCATATTTTCATATTTATGGATTTATATTACTCCATAAATAACCTTGCCTTACGTACTTTATGCCTGAATACAAAAATAAAATTGAAAGACTAACAACAGCATTTTCTATTTAATTCCAATCTTGCATTACTTCTGGAATAAGCTTTATAAAAATTTAGTTTTCTGCATTTACCTTAAAAAGAGCTAATCAAAAAAATTTGGTATTTCAGATAAAATCAAATAAATCAATAAATATGTGCTAAATTTCGACAGATTAAATTAAGATTTCGCTTTTGAAGAACATCAGCGAAAAAAACACAAACACCACAATCCAATTTGAATGCAACAACTAGCACTTGCACTCGACTGAACTCTATGCTACCGTTGTTCTCGAACCAACGCAATGGACTTAGCTCTAGTTGATTTTATGAAAATGTCGGTGTTTATCTGCATAAAAACAGGCGACATCTTGTATCATATGTTGTATTTATACTCTAAGCTTCCGCTTTGTATCAGTGCATACAAATGTATATGTATATTTGTAAGTTCAAGTGTTATTGATATCATCGGCCTCAACACCCACGCCGTTAGCTCTGCTTTCTCCAGGCTGGACAAGGAAGCACAGAAAATGGGTCTGGTAGTGAACGAGGGCAAGAGGAAACATCTCCTGTGATCAAACAAACAGTCGTCGCACTGGCGACTTGGCTCTCACGTCACTGTTGACAGTCATAACTTTGAAGTTGTAGATAATTTCGTCTACTGAGAAACCAGTATTAACACCACCAGCAACGTCAGCCTGGAAATCCAACGCAGGATTGCTCTTGCCAACAGGTGCTACTTCGGACTGAAGAGGCAATTGAAAAGTAAAGTCCTCTCTCGACGAACAAAAACCAAACTCCATAAGTCGCTCATAATTCCCGTCCTGATATATGGTGCAGAGGCTTGGACGATGACAACAACCGATGAGTCGACGTTACGAGTTTTCGGGAGAAAGGTTCTGGGAAAGATTTGTGGTCCTTTGCGCATTGGCCACGGCGAATATCGCATTCAATGGAACGGTGAGCTGTACGAGATATACGATGACATTGACATAGTTCAGCGAATTAAAAGACAGTGGCAACGCTGGCTAGGTCGCTAGGTCCACTCCAGCTCTGAAAGTATTCGACGCAGTACCCGACGGGGGAAGCAGAGGAAGAGGAAGACCTCCACTCCGTTGGAAGGACCAAGTGGAGAAGGACCTGGCTTCGCTTGGAATATCCAATTGGTCCCACGTAGCGAAAAGAAGAAACGACTGGCGCGCTGTTGTTAACTCGGCTATAATCGCGTAAGCGGTGTCTACGCCAGTAAAGAAGAAGAACTGCAAGTGACATATCAAGAGGTTGAGGATTCAAAACGTTTTGTAGTTTGCCTCCATTTCTTGCGGTTTATTATAAGTTGGTCGCACATTAAATGAATAAATGCAATCGAAGTCGAACGATTAACCAACAATCACTGCAAAATTTACAATTGTACTGTATTTTAATAGTGTGCATATGTAAGCAAATATGTATGTGCAACAAGAAATCGGATAACAGTAAAAGTACAATTATGTGATAATTTCAGAGAGAGAGCGAAGGCGGCTGCCCCTTTCCCATCTAGCAAACTTTTCACTTTCATTGCAACTTCCAAGTCAAGTCCGATTTCCATTTTTTTGGAATTTCGTTCATATTTCCCTTTCATTTCTCGATTTGCCATCACTGGCACTGCACTTGTGACGTCGCGACAGTGTGGCAGATATAAATGATGACGTGTTGGTGAAGTTAAACTTTTCTAGAGGTCTCTTTACATTTCTAGTCCTTTTGTTTACTTGCAATTGGAAATAAAATAAGTTATTTACTCGAGAATTTTAACGGAAAAACGTTTGCAATAATTATTCGGTCGATATAAGCGCCAAACAGAATCGGTAATTACAGCAACCATTTCGATTTTGAAGCACATTTACTCTAGTTGATAATGAATGAGTGCATCCTCCGTCGAGCGAAAAAATTAAAACTGTGCCAATCCACTTTATGAAAGATTTTGCGCAATCTTGGTTTATGGGCAATGAAAATTCAACTCGTGCAAGAATTGAAGCCAAACAACCATTAGACCTTCACCCGTTGAGCAATGAAACATCCTTTTGATTATATAGATTTGTTAATAAACTATATTTTTGCATTTGGATTACTGATAATTTATGAGATGCCTTACCAACCTCAAATATTCGCTGTTTGATGCATTCTACAATGGTTAATACTTATACCCTGAACAGGGTAAATTAAGTTTGTCACGAAGTTTGTAACACCCAAAAGGAAGACCCTATAAAGTATATACATATATTAATGATCATTATGTTGAGCTGTCTGTCCGTCTGTCTCTCTGTCCGTCCATCCGTCCGTCCGTCTGTATATATACGAACTAGTCCTTCAGTTTTTAAGATATCGTTTTGAAATTTTGTATACGTCATTTTCTCTTCAAGAAGCTGCTCATTTGTCGGAACTGTCGATATTGAACCACTATAACATATAGCTGCCATACAAACTGAACGATCGGAATCAAGTTCTTGTATGGAAACCTGTCACATTTGACAATGTATCTTCACAAAAGTTGGCACATGTTATTTTCTAAGGCAAGAATGCAATCTCCGAAAAAATTGTTCACATCGGATTACTATAGCATATAGCTTCCATACAAACTGAACACATACTTACTAAAAGGAATGCACCTGTGAAGGGTATATTAGCTTCGGTGCAGCCGATGTTAACGTTTTTTCTTGTTCTTAAAAAATTAAGCCAAACACAACTTAACAGTTAATGGAGAAAACTATAGAGCTGAGATTATTGGGTTCCTCGTGCCTGAATTAGAGGATATTGATGTGGTCGAACTTTGATTCCAACAAGACGGCGCTAAATGTCTTACAGCAAACGAAACAAAAAATGTATTGAATGTAACTTTGGGTAAGCGCATTATTTTATGCCCATGGGCCCTTGCCGTGACCTCCAAGATCATGCGACTTAATATTGTTGAACCATTTTTTTGCGATTATGTTGTTTATACAGATATTCTTGACATGCAAGCCCAATTGCAGCAAAAAGTGTTCGAGCTTTGTTCGAGCCAGACACGAGAATGGCTTGTCTAAGATTATTTTTAAAACATAACAACAAGCCGTTATCTTTATAATAAAGCAAAATTATTTCCCATAGCAATAAATTACATGGAAAACCACATTTCCAAAAAACAAACCCTTATGTCGTTTTCATAAATATTTTACTGCATTGATGCAGTATTTATATTCACGGACAACCATACGCATACATTACTAATTAATTAACTTGTTATGGTATTCAGTGGAATAATATTTCATATTGAAAAAAAGTGGCCTGTGCACTGCAAGCGCTACTATGTTTAATCTGCAACAAACGTTATGTGGACAATGTGATGGTGAACACAGCACATACTTTTGATAACTGAAAGTATTACATGACATGCTTAAATCGATATTCATTACACATTACCGCGTCAAATTAACTAAAAGTCATTATAATATCAAACAACTTTTATTTCTAAAATTCCTCGTAATTATATATTAACAAATCGCAAATATATTATCTAAAATTATATTGGCTTGACGAATGCAAAGTCTTGTTTGACATTAATTTCACATTTACAAAATATTTTCATTTTCAGTTAAAGCACCAGGAATCAGCAACTGAATGCGCAGAATATTAGAAACCAAAAAAACAAAAGCAAGTAAAGAAAGGCTAAGTTCGGGTGTACTCGAACATTTTGGACATTCGCAAAGTTAAGTGATTTACTATATGTGACTTTTGTAAATATTTTAATTTAAAGTAGGAAGTATTTCATTCATTACTTACTATCTTACAGGTAAAATGATATATTATTATTAGATAAAGATTCATCCCGAATTTTATTACGATTTCTTACATGTTGACCAATAGAAATTAACCGGAATTTCGAAGATATTTATATTAGGTATATGGACGCTGAGGGAGTGATTGACCCGATTTTAGCCATTTTTGGCACAAGGACATGCTGACACCACAAAATTATTCTTCCCGAGTTTCAAAGTTATAACTCACAGATTGGGCCAATATGTTCGGTAAAAAACAGCCAAATATTCTAGAACTAGGCATAAGAAGAAAAACTTTAGGGACCTACTTGTGCAAAGTGTTATCTCTATATATAGGTATTGGATATTGGTGGGCGTGGTTGCTGTGGGTAGATTCATATAAAAATTTTGACGAAATCGGTAGTCAGGTTTCTCATTTATAGGACTTCTCCTAGAGGTGGGCGGTGCCACGCTCTTTATCCAATTTTTACACTTCCTCCTATAAAGCTCTACCCCTCCTTCTTGGTTATAAAATTCAATGCTGAACTAACTCTCTGTATAAATGCCAAATTCAGTGAGTTATCACATATTTAGTAGATTTTAAGAAAACAGTTATATAAAGTATTGATGATTAGTATCTGATTGTACACATTCTCACAATAAATAAAGAAAGATTTTTTTCGGATAGTTTGGTTAATTTAGCTGCAGTGGTTTGGAAGATATGTATATTAAACCTTGTCAAACCTTGGCGGGGTCACGCCAGCAAATTGCATCAACAAATCTGACATTTTACTGAAGTTGCAGCTTACATGTACAGACTAATGGGCGGCCAGTCTCTGAGTTAGAATTAATCAGTAATATATTTATATATTAATATATATCGATTAACCTTAAGTGGTATATTACAACTTTAGGTGAAAAAAACTATTTTGTGTCAACATATTGCGAGAAAATATAAACACATCCTGAACGTTTGTGAGTACATACACATATACCTACATGCGTGCATATTCTTTGGAAATGAAACAGAACTAGAGTCGACGGCCAAGTAAGCTAATACTTCTATCGGTATGTCGACAAACAGAAGAACATGAATGAGAGAAAATGAAATCAACAATGGAGATGAGCAAAAAAGGACACCAAAAAGTTTCCTCAAAAATATTTCAAACAAAAAAAATACCTCGAATTCCAAATGCATTTCGACGCAACCAAGATATAACAAGACAAAGAAGAAATTTTCTGAAACTTAAGCACATACACACATACATACATACGCCCAAGCACGTATATAGCTGACGCAAACAGTTTGCATATTGAGATCAAGTACTCGGAATGTTGCCAGAGCCAAGTTTAACCAAAGTCAATTCGTAGGGAAACCTAAATCACTCAGGCTGGAACTGAAAAACGCATACTTATCTAAAATGTGCCCCTTTTGGAGTAGCAAAAATCTTTTTTGGAGTGCACAAGTTCTGGTTTGAACTATCGCACTGATTTAACTTTTCAAAACTTTGCCGTAATTTCAGCGAACCAGTTGCAAGTCTTTTGCTCAAGTGGTGAACACAATGAGCGCGACAGACTGCAAACGACATCTGTCAAATATTAGAATACACACGTTCTTAGGGACACAGTTATTGAGGCAGCTATAGAACTACATAACTGTGTCCATAAGAACATGTGTATTCTAATATTTGAGAGATGCCGTTTGCAGTCTGTCGCGCTCATTCTGTTCAGCATTTCACTGCTTCTTGTACGGCTTCTCTTAAAGAAGTTTTGCAAGCGTTATAATATGCATACAGAAATTCGTACTTTTATTGTTTTCTCTGCAAATGATTTCATTTCATATCTTAATGGTTCGCATAAACGTTGGTGTTAGAGGGGGAGTTCATTGTTGTGCTATTTATGGAAGTGAGTTCCCTGAAATACACAATTTTCTCTTATGGAAATTCTAAGTTGATATCATGAATAAAATTCATCGGGATAGTTTTGGTCAGTGCTCCCATGATTTAGTATCAGATATCTCATAGTCATAATCTCATAAACAGAGATCTGAATGGAGGGCAGCCAAATATCTGTTGCATAATGTATTATTATTGAAATTTTTATAAAAACCATAAATGCTATTAAACACAACTCATAAAGCCTTTAAGCCCGTATGTCTGTTCAGCTGTGTGTTAAAGTTGTGAAAGCGCTGTGAAAGTTCAATGAGCACTCAAGTGTTGTACACGCATATCTATTAGTTTCCCATTGCACTAAAGCATTTCTACAAAATTGATTAAATTGTTATTAGCCACGCCCTTGACAATTTTTCACACCGCTTAAAATTTTCATTGGCACACACACAACCCAACAATAAATTGTCAATTCTTGCCACCTGCCTGCCGCTCGTCACGGCAACTGCAAAGTGACCAAGAAAATTTTTCGTGTCTCTGAAAACATTTTATTTTCATTTAGAAGTTCACAGGTGGTATTTAATATATTATTACTGAAATTTTGGTGCGCTTAGAACACATATATCAACTTATATCTATTGCGCGTAGAAATGGCAGGCAATTTGTATAAGATCAATTACCTGGCTAATCGTATTTTAATACAGATGAATATAATAGTTCATATTAACAAGACCAATTATCAATTGATGAAAGCATTATTAAAACACGAGGCCGTACTTCAACATAATTGCGTAGAACCAAGGCCTTCTTGAGGAATTGCCTTTGCAGAGAGATATAGGAAACAGATAAGAGAAGAGAAGGGAGGAAAGAAAACATGTAAATGGTTGCAAATCCTCACTTTTGAAATTTTTTCAGTACTGGAAATATACATTGACCTTAGAAGTTTTTCAATTGCGTGATATATGCTGATGAGTTTCTTGCCACGATGCAGGAGCATTCAATGGTTTAGTAGCATTAATTACCATAAAAACGTAATTGAGTGGCTTACCTGATAATACTGGGAGCAAGCCAAGAGCATTGTATAACGGTCATAAATATTAAAAGCATAATGTGTGAGTACAAAAATGATTAGAGAAGTAAGAATATTCCACCTAAGCGTCTTACGTGCAAGGTGAACTTAAGGGGCTATTCTCATGTAATCACTACGAAAAATCGATTTTTTTATATTTAGACAGTAAAACCTATTGAAAATATGCTGTGAAAAATTCAGACCGAAATTCATAGTATTTGATAAATTACAGCTCACGGTTGCCGACGTGTCGAAAGCGACTGTCTACCAGGCGCCATGACAAGTCTGCAGCTGCTACGTTTCTGAACGCATTTTCCTCGAATGATCATTTTCTGAAACTTTCATGGTCCTAAAAAAAAGTATTCATCCGATTACTTTAAAATTTACATATGTTCTTCTACTTAGTTATAGTTAAGGTCCCTACCAGAATTGTTTATTTTCGAAAATATTTTCATATTTTTTTAAACGACTTCTAACGAAAAAAACAAGATTTTCGTGACTTTTTTTGAAGTTCGACATTTTTTTTTATGAAATTGATTATATTTGGTAGGGATGATAGCCGCAGAACTACTGAATAATTTATATATACATTATTATATTATATTTTCTTAATTTCAGACAACATGAACAGCCGCTATAACCATGACCAGTGAACTACTTTTTTTGTTGGGGACTACTGTTCAAATATCATTGAACATGCTTATTTATCAGCAAAGCCGAAATTTTACTAAATATAAATATCTATTTATATATTAATATACATACATACATACATACATAATGCATTTACATGCAATGCAGCAAAATAAAAGAAACAATATACATGCATATATATGCAGCACATATACATATGTACATACATACATGAGGCACGTATGCATTTAAATGTAATACGCATGTACTCAAGATATGTTATATAAACATATTTACTTAGGTTTGGGCAATTGATTACAAATGCACTTGTGCACTTGAAAACAGCCCAAGCCATACAACATAAATTGTATGACCACACACGCACACATGTATGGCATTGTATGGTTGAAAACAACCCCATGTGGTGGGCTGTAACATATGTACATACACATACATATATTTAATTAGATAAGATAGTTTTAAAAATTTGTATATAAGCAAAGAAAAATTGACAATAAAATCAGAATGAAATATTTCTCACTCAATGAAGGTCGTTTTATTTCCCCCCACCAGAGGTAAGGAATAAATAATATTTTTTTGAGTTCAAAAGTTTGATCTTACAAATCAAACAGTTTGATGTTATAATTCAAACAACTACATTGATTTAAAAAAAAAATATATTAAAAATGTAAAAAACGAAAAACAAAAATTTTGTACATTTCAAAATACAAATAAAAATATATTAAAAAATTAAAATGATTGAATTTTGTTGTCGCATTAAAAAAATTTTCCTAAAAAGTGGTAAAATGTATGCGTTCACATGAGAGTACCCCCTTAAATGAAGGCAGCGAGTTCCCTTATAAGGCCACAAGGTGGTATTTCAACTAAGAATACTAGTTTTGGTATGCTTGAAAATTACATAAGCTGCTTCATCCTTAGAATTTGCCCAATCAATCCGCAGAAGAATGTGTTGGGGGAAATGAGTGAGATAAGATGAAGGCTAGCAATTAACGGCAATAGATATAAAAATTATCTGACGTTTATACACTTTTTGATCAAATATTGGTGCAAATATATTTTTACTGTAATTAATTAAAGCGATGTTATTGTTGATAAGCAATAACATCCTCTCTTTATGAAAACGCATATATAAATATTCAACCCACCCAACTTTCGACTATGATAGGGAAAACCAAAATTATAATTTGTGACCTGGTCTACGAAAAGGGGGCTTTGGTGTCAAACAAAGGAGAACAATTAATGAGATAACGAGAAATTGACGATAATTTTTAACAGCTTTCCCCAGAAAACTAGTTTTCGCACGTTACCCCCTTTTCGTAGACCAGGTCACATTTGTACAACAAAGAACTCGTTCAGTATCAGCACTAGCAACATCTTCGGTATTGTTAAAAGTGAACTTCCGCTTAATAAACGTTTCAAGAAATTCAAAAAATATTATTTTGTTTTACGAATACCCGCTCTTTAATATTAAATAGTTACAAAAAATTAAGCAAAAATAATTTATTTAGAACCAGTTGTTAATAACGAACCCCTCAACTAAATATTTCTAAAAGACATTGAATGTAGAATGAGATACTCAACATGTATTCAGTTACGAATTAAAAGAAAAATTGCACGCATACGAAGGCCTTTATACAAAAACAAAAAGAACAATCACTGTCTTTATGAGTTCATTCCCTCCTAACCGAGTGTTGTATGTGCGACTTCTTCTGAATTGATTTAGGAATAAGAGAAAAACAAAAAGAATAATTAACGATGAAGACAAAAGCACAGAAGGAACTTTGCATTTCCCTGTGTGCTACATAAATCGGAAATATTGGTAGCACACATGTCTCCAGTCAAATACCCTTTAAAAGCACAGTGTTGAAGAAAAAAGTGCAATTTGATGCTTCCATTAATGGCAATAACTCTTTAACAACTAACGTTCAATAGCCTCACTTTCGATCAACCATTCAAAGCAGACTTCTTATCGTTATTGGCTAGACTTTACCCGTAAGTAATAAAGACACTAAGCGTCAGCTGTCGCATGCCTTAGCACTTTCCTTTACATATACTTGAGACATTGACCTTGCGATGAAAAGCTTTTATGAGCATACTGAAGACACAAGAATATTTCCTAGTAGGAGCAAGTAATGAAGGAGTAAGTTCATGAGCAACCCAACATTTTATTCTCTCCTAATTAGTAAGGATCAATCCGGTTCAAATATTTGAATTGAACGATAAAAAATGTGAACTTCAGTTACACCGAAAAATTATTACAAAATATATTAAGTATTCGTTACAGGAACTTAATTCCGGTTGTTCATTTTATACATCAGCTATATGCTATGTGACTTGATCTTAACAATTCCTTCGGAGATTATTCCGTTGCCTTAGACAATAACTCATGGAAAATTTCTTGAAGATATCTCGTCAAATGAATAAGTTTTCCACATAAGCAATTGCTTGCGACCGTTAAGTTTGTATGACAGATATATAGTATGTGCTATAGCGTTCCGATATCAGCGGTTCTGACAACTTTCTCTTGGGGATAAAGGTAAGTGTGCAAAATTTCATTTAGATATCTCAAAAACTGAGGGACTAGGTCGAGCATATACAAGCAGAGGGGCATGTCTGAATTGCCTCAGCTCGGCATATATGTACATACTTGTATATGTATAGGATGGCCAACTTTGTAAAAACCACTTTTCGCACTTTATTAATGCAAATGTAAAAGTCTTAAACAAAATAATCAGGAGATATTCGCTAACCACTTAGAACAAAGATTAAGATAGAATGACGTACGTACGTATGTATGTCAAGCACAATGACCTTGTTACAAATTGATACAGTAGACTATTCACACATATAACAATAAAATGCCGAAGGAAGCCAAAAAAAGCTAATATATAAAGCGAAAAACGTTACCTGCAACCATCTCATGAATCAATTGTCTAAATGGCAATGATGGCAGAAATGCCTATGATGCATGTACGTACATTTAACAGAAAGAGCAATAAAAATGAACCAATGTGTGAAAATCAGTTGATCATAAAAATCAGAAGCTTAAAAAATGTATATTTTTATGAAACGCCGACTAGGCGGGCAGGCCAAATCGACGCATTAATAGCAGCAGAAAGTGATAAAAAGCATATCAGCAATCAATTAAGGACATCAAATTTTACTCAATTCTATGAAATGTTTAAACAGGAATCAGCAAAATATGATATATAAATTTGTGTTGAGTCTTATGCTGACGAGTGGCTTATTACTTTTGTGGTGACAACTAGACGTTGAAAAACATTGTGTACTAGAAAAAGACATCAAAAAGGGTGAATAACATGACACACGAGTATACATAGATATGCCAGAAACCAATTAACGTCGATTATGATCGAGACTGCGTTGCACTCAATTGGTCGAATAGTTTTTTGAGTGGTTATGTAGACTTTGCCTTAACGTTGGTTTATAATTTCCAATATGGTCCTAATTGCAAGCGAAATATCTACGTGCTCACTAAATAAGTTAAAGAACTATTTTGAAGCCGAAAAAATCACAAAACATCTTACACATAATTGAAGCCTTCGGTACTAGCTACTAGATCGCGGACATGCCAAGCCTTTGAACATTGTCAATTTTATTGTTTTAGTCAAATGCATGTAGTTTGAGTGAGTAATTTGTATGGCTACATTTTCACAAGCGGTAATACTTCCGGTCAAAACCGGTCTATACACCCATGATCTCTTTGTCAAAGTTGTACATAGTAACCCGTAGAATACTTCCCGCGATTGGCGATTTTATAGGAAAAATCGATCCGCTGTACTGTATGTGGATAGTGCACACTCATACTTACATAACAAATGTTATGTCTACGCCATTATAGGCAACAATATAAAGCACATGGTAATATCTTCCTACATACAAACACTAGCACATCCTTGCTCTCATTTTACATTTGCACCAATCTGTCTTTTCATCCGAATGAAAACAATTATAATCGGAAGTCTTTGTATTGATAGCCATTATTCTTTGGCACAGTAACAAATGAAATTTCCTCGAAACGTTTATCATTGGGATTACATATTGGCCCATGTTGCCGCTTTCAACTTTTAGATCAGTAAGAAATAACAGTCATAGCTGCAAATGAATTTTGACGAAATCATGAATAGTTTTTTCAAAAACAAATCTTTGAAAGGAGATGTCTTTTAAGTAGCTGAAAGCTAGATTTTAATGCTTCAGTCTTATAATAAGAAAAAAACTCTGTTAGGCGAGAGATCTTCCAGTTACAATTAAGAGCTCTCACTAGGAGAGACTTTCTTTCGGAATATCTAGCGAAAAAAATACTCCCACCTTACAATATACCTAGTATATCAAAATTATCATGATATTTCATCCTACGTTTTAAAGTATTAAATGGTTGAATGTCATCAATATACAATTTTTTAACCACAATGAATAATCTATTTCTAAGTATTTAATATCAAAGATTTTATTCCTTATACGATTTTGCCTTTTTTCTCTCCCTCTTATCTGCCTTTTAGTGGTTTGTTTCCGAAAATTACTGACGGAGTTCCATCATCAAAACATAGTTCAAAATACGTCACTGTAGTGGTAGTGGTGTTGATATTCATTAATGTTGTGCGCAAACTCAAAATACATCGTTTTAGTTTTGCGTTCTGTCAGTTTCTGCTAATACAGAGTTTGTCCGGAAAGTAATAGGACTAATTTGCTTTTACTGCAACTGCACTTCGGAGCGTACGCGCACCGACTGGATTCCGTAGAGGGCGTTCCTAGCTAACGAACGAGCGGCTGGTCAGTTCACTCCAATCATGTGGAGAGTCAGGACAAACATTTTCCTGCAACGTGTTTCTGTGAGTGGTGCAAGCCGAAAATGCAGCGTTCGTTAGAGCAGAGGTACGCGATTAAATTCTGTGTGAAACTCGATAAATCTTACCCAGATATTGCTTAAGCAAGAAGTGGTGTGTTTCATGGCTCAAGAGGCCTTTTTGGAGGGCCGAGAAGAGGTCGCTGATAAAGACCGTGCTGGAAGACCTGTGACTTCGACAAACACCGACACTGTGACTCGTGTGCGCAAAATTTTGAACTCAGACCGTCGACTAAAGCAATTAGCCGAGATGTTAAGTTTTACGTGGAAGTCCTCAAAAGACTCAAACGAAAGGTCAAAGTAGCACTACGAGATCGCGCCGACTCACACCGCCTTTCTTGTAAACACCTACCAAACCAAGGCCGGCAAACCAACACTTCCGCAGCCGCCCTACAGCCCAGATGTGGCCCCCCGGACTTTTTTTGTTGCCTTGCCTAAAAAGGCCGATGAAAGGCAAGCATTTTGACTCGACAAAAGGGATCCGAGTAGCATGCAGCTCGGCTCTCAAGGCTATTCCGGAGAATGTCTTACATGACGAATACAATGTAAAATGTCATCGGCAATGTCATTTTTTTATACCCTGAACAGGGTATATTAAGTTTGTCACGAAGTTTGTAACACCCAGAAGGAATCGTCGGAGACCCTTAAAGTATATATATAAATGATCAGTATGTCGAGCTGAGTCGATTTAGCCATGACCGTCTGTCTGTCTGTCCGTCTGTCTGTATATATACGAACTAGTCCCTCAGTTTTTAAGATATCGTTTTGAAATTTTGCAAACGTCATTTTCTCTTCAAGAAGCTGCTCATTTCGGAACGGCCAATATCGGACCACTATAACATATAGCTGCCATACAAACTGAACGATCGGAATCAAGTGCTTGTATGGAAAACTTTCACATTTGAAAAGATATATTCACGAAAGTTGGTATATATTATTTTCTAAGGCAACAATGTAATCTCCGAAGAAATTGTTCAGATCGGTTAACTATAGCATATAGCGGCCATACAAATACTTATATTCACGAAATTTGGTATATGTTATTTTTTAAGGCAACAAAGTAATCTCTAAAAAATTTGTTTAGAACGGATTACTATAGCATATAGCTTCCATACAAACTGAACACATAGTTACTAACAGAAATGCACCTGTGAAGGGTATTTAGCTTCGGTGCAACCGAAGTTAACGTTTTTTCTTGTTTGAAGTTATACTTCTTATACGAGTTCGGAAAAGGTTGCGATAGATTCAGGTTGCACAACCTTGCTCAATATGAATCTACGCAACCCCGTGCTCAATATGAATCTACGCAATCCCTTGCTCAATATGAATCTACGCAATTTTGTCTGCGAAGATGTTCGAGCAGCAAGCGAAGCGGTGACAAATCGGCGATCGTTTGTTCGTTTCTTTCGGCACAGCTCGGCTTTTCTACCAACAACACAATGTTGCCATGCTTATGCTGTTGTTGTTTTTTTAGAACAATGTTTCAATTTTTGGTTGGTGACATATTCAATTAAAAAATCAATTCCTTTGGGATTCGAACCTACGTACATACCTCCTACATGCTCATCGTAATTTTTGAAACGCTTACCACCTAGACCACCATTGACACTTGAATTGCATTGTCCTAATTATGGTTTGGTTATGCATGAAAGAAATATACGAGGGATCGCCGATTGTTGGTGACATATTCATATGTGTACGCATATGTATGTTTGTATTCTTGTGCATTATTTGTTTGGCAATGTATGCAAATATATGTACATATAAGTATATATGAATGTATGAACATGCAAGTCAATGCGCGCACATGTAATAAGTATATTGATAAGTGATGAAAATACGATTTCAATTTCTGAACGCGCACATGCGTATATATACACTCATATGAGCATGTGCAGATACACAAGATAGGATAGAAGATGTATGCCTTTTAACATCGTATACCATACAAATAAATATTTTTCTTACTAATAGAAACTAAATTTATCACAGCAATATACATAATATACATATGTATACATAATATTGCTGTGATAAATTTAATTTCTATTAGTAAGAAAAATATTTAATTGTATAGTATACGATGTTAAAAGCAAAACATTAAAAATTTATTCTGTCGAGATTCGAACCTGAGACCTGTGTTATCATCTTGACTTTCCAAGCGCTTACCACCAACACCACCACTGACACTTAGGTTACGCTGGCTTAAGTATGGTTTGGTTATGCATGTACATAAGAAACATACGATGGTTCTAATAATTTTGTTTAAGTATAGAAATATGCTTTGTAGAACATTTGCTTTCGCAAATATACAGACAAATGTGCAAACGACATAATATATGTATGTATGATTGTTTCGCATTTTGCTTCTACGCCGGTCAAATTTCTATACAAAAATCGGCTGAAATGTGTGAGAAAATAAAAAAATGGACAACTAAGGTAAATAATTTTTAAAAAATTTATTGACAATTAAATATAAATGAAAATACATGTAAATTTACTTAAATTTATTGAAATTTCGTTTCGCATTTTTCGGCACTTTCAAATTAATTAATATAAGTAAAATTCACGACTTAACCCGCACACGTCTTATTCGCGCAAAATCTCCAACTTTATGAAAATTGGCCCAATTATTGACACTTCAATTTTATGTAAAGTTTAAAACATGTTTACATATGAATATATAATATATTTGATTTTGGCGCAATTATTGACACTTGTCTTAATATACAAAATTGGGCCAAAACGAAACAATGAAATACATAATTACTTTTGCATGTCAATATGGAAATGTCGACGGCAAAACGCAAAGGCATATATTGCTCATATGTACATACATACATACAAGCGATTTCTTGGTTGAAAGCAAAAATTGAAGCATGAGAAATTGAAATGCCGACGGCAAAACGAAATTGCTTACATTCGTACATTGCATATGAATCATGAAAATATCATCATCATGTTTAGGTAAATCTTTTATATATTTAAAATGAGTTATTATAAAATAAGAACACATATTCAATTAAAAATAAATTCTGTTGGGATTCGAACCTACGTACCTACGTGCTCGTCGTAACTTTTCAAGCGCTTACCACCAACACCACTATTGACACTTGAATTGCGTTGTCCTAATTATGGTTTGGTTATGCATGAAAGAAATATACAATGGATCGCCGATTGTTACCTCTTTCCTTGCTGCTGCTGCGCATATGTATGTTTGTGTGCTTGTTCATTATTGAAGTTATACTGCTTTTTCTTTCCTTTGTCTTTCATTTTTGCGAATTCTCAACTATTTTATGTGACCTTTTGTTGAAATACCCTGCGTTGGCCGTTGAAAAATTAAGGCTATACTTTAGAGGATTATTTCTGTAGTTGGTCTTCATTTACTTTTTTTGGAAATCGACCCGCGATGACGAGGTATATCGTTTTATCTGACAACGTGAGGTTTAAGAAGTTCATTTCTAATTGTGTCTTGTGGAATATTAGAAATGATGTTCCTTCGAAAATCGTTCGATTACAACGGATAAAACGGCTTCTGGGTGGTGAATTTAATGAATAAATTCCTTTTGGTTGAAATGCTCTTCGTTGGGCGTTGAAAAGTTAAGACTATACCTCTCAGGATCATTCATTCCTTACAAGAAATTAATGTTTAGAAATATGCATATTTGCATTATTTCGTTGTCATTTCCATATTCGTAGCAATGGAATTTCTATGGCATAAGTAAAGTAATGGCCGCCGATTGTCACCCCTTGCCGCTGTAGCAGCTTCGCCTACAAACATGTGTAAATATGTATGTATGTATACGTATGATCGTGAATACATTGCGAGAAGCACCAGAAAGTTGTGCAATTTATGATTTTTAGCCTTTGCCATCGTCGCGAAAAGACGACTTGTTGGCAAAGGCATGCTCGGGGAGATAATAAATTATAATAAATTTATAAAATGTGAATTTAAGTTTTCTAGTTTTCTTTCATACAAAATGTTATGCATTTCTTGGAATATCACTAAGAAGTATAACTTCATCCGCGCGTAGGGACTCCACGCACCTTTTTTTCGTATCCCATAATTGACGCTAATTTGAAGGCTGATATGTCAAAATGATCTTCGCGAAGAGTATGCGATCTTCAGTGACATATGAATCGAATTAATTGTCCATCTTTTGCTTCCAGTGATTATCATGTTCCAGCAATTGCAATTGCTGGCATGCTTCACAAAAAGTTGCACACACTCTACCATACACAATACGCAATGACTTAAATGAATTTGAACCGCGAGACACACAACAGTCGGAAAACTTTAATGAAATGCAAAAGTAAATATCCCAAAAAGCGATTTATTGCAGTTTACGTATAAGGTTTTCACTGAATAATTTTCAATAATTTTAATTTTGAATAGCCGAAATAAAAAAGCAAGCTACCGAAATTGAATGCTTCAAATCAAAATATTGAAAAACAAAACAAACAAAAATTAAAAAAACAATGTGTATGGAAAGAAGTTACTTTTTGGAATAGTCCTATTTTCCGACTTTCCTAATGAAAAGTATAAGGAATTTTTATTTCTAAACCTTCCCCGATCCACAACGAACAACCTCTAAAAATTTCATCAAGATTGGTGCGGCCATTCTCTTTGCGTTACCAATAAACATTCATTCGTTTGTATGGGAAAAACAAATGGGCGGTTTTAAGGGTTTTCCGGCAATTACTCGAATTTTTCTCGCCGCAAAAACCATCTTTGAACTTTAACGAACATTTATAAAAAAGAATTAACAAAATTAGTCCAGGCGCTGTTGAGTTTTGCGCTTAGCAACACCTTTTGCGATTCATTTTTATATATGTATGTATGTATGAATGTATGTATGTACATAGTATGTTCGAAAGAAACTTGTAAGTAAAAAGCCTTAGGATTTAGTTTTAAAAACCCGTTATGATGTGTAACCGTTATTAGTCTACTTAAACTAGATATGTGGAAAATGTTTCCTGATCAGGATACCTGTTGATTATTTCTAAATCATAGCATGAAACCTGAATGCTTTCCAAATTACATAGACAGCTGAATTTTACGTCTTTATCAGCTCTGTTCCCTTCGATTTTTATTTAGATTGGCAGAGGCTTCTTCTCTAACACTATCGTGCATTCTGCAGACCGCTTTCTAAAACATTGTATTCAAGATCAGTGCGATTTCGATTTGTAAAATAAATGCAACTGATATTTATTTGAAATAATCATCGGCGAATTTTCGGAAGTCATCTAAGCGATGAAAGTTTATTTTATTCCATTAAGTGTATCCAAACAAGTTTTGAATATGCTAAAAATGTAAGAGGTGATGGTTGCATACACAGAAAGTGCTTCTTAAGCTTACTATCGAAATATCCTATACTATAGCATTAGGGATCCTGTGGAATAAAATAGACTTTTTACTTAGTTGAACCTAATACGTACTGATTTATTTGTTCACAAATAGGTGGTTCCTGAACCAGGTTGAAATTGAACTTAGAGCATTAAGGGATTGAAACAGTTCGGGCAAAATGGTTCTCATTTCGCTTTCCATTCAGAAAACAACAAATAGAACTTCGTTCCATGGTTTTTATGTGAGCTGATGCTGAAAATGGTGTATATGTTCGTCCAACAATTCTTCTTCTTCTTCTTAATTGGCGTAGACAGCGCTTACGCGATTATAGCCGAGTTAACAAAAGCGCGCCAGTCGTTTCTTCTTTTCGCTACGTGGCGCCAGTTGGATATTCCAAGCGAAGCCAGGTCCTTCTCCACTTGGTCCTTCCAACGGAGTGGAGGTCTTCCTCTTCCTCTGCCTCCCCCGGCGGGTACTGCGTCGAATACTTTCAGAGCTGGAGTGTTTTCATCCATCCGGACAACATGACCTAGCCAGCGTAGCCGCTGTCTTTTAATTCGCTGAACTATGTCAATGTCGTCGAATATCTCGTACAGCTCATCGTTCCATCGAATGCGATATTCGCCGTGGCCAATGCGCAAAGGACCATAAATCTTTCGCAGAATTTTTCTCTCGAAAACGCGTAACGTCGACTCATCGGTTGCTGTCATCGCCCAAGTCTCTGCACCATATAGCAGGACGGAAATTATGAGCGACTTATAGAGTTTAGCTTTTGTTCGTCGAGAGAGGACTTTACTTTTCAATTGCTTTCAAAATCCTGCGTTGGATTTCTAGGCTGACATTGTTGTTGGTGTTAATGCTGGTTCCTAAATAGACGAAATTATCTACAACTTCAAAGTTATGACTGTCAACAGTGACGTGAGAGCCAAGTCGCGAGTGCGACGACTGTTTGTTTGATGACAGGAGATATTTCGTCTTGCCCTCGTTCACTGCCAGACCCATTTTCTGTGCTTCCTTGTCCAGCCTGGAGAAAGCAGAACTAACGGCGCGGGTGTTGAGGCCGATGATATCAATATCGTCGGCATACGCCAGCAGCTGTACACTCTTATAGAAGATGGTACCTTCTCTGTTTAGTTCTGCAGCTCGAACTACAAATAAACAATATTGAAATGTTGATCTGACATTTTTATGAAATAATTTGTGAATCCATTGTGTAAAAATATTGATCGTACACCTTTCTCTCATCATTATAGTTTTGTTCATCTAACGGTTCTACGTATCACCTAAAACTAAACGAGATAAATATAGGGTTATATATGTACATACATGTAAATGATCAGGGTGACGAGAAAAGTAGAAATCCGTCTGTCCGTCCGTGCAAGCTGTAACTTGAATAAAAATTTAGATATCTTAATGAAACTTGTTAAGTCGATTCCTTAATACAAAAAAACAATTCGAGTGAAGTTAAAGATGGGCGTAATTGAACCATCGCCACGACCACAAATTGTCATTAACCGAAAACATATAAAGTACCATAACTAAGCACTAAATTAAGGTATAAAGCTGAAATTCGGTTCAGAAGATTGCAGTAACAAGGGGCATCTGTGGAAATTTTTTTTGAAAAAATGAGAGTGGCCCCGCCCTCACAAAAGTTTAATGTACATATCTCTTAAACCAGTTAAGCTACAACAACAAAATTTGCTGAGTACAAATTTATAAGAACTTATGCTGACAGTATGAAAAAGGATGAAATCGGTGATAAGTCACCTCACTCCCGATAAATCAATAACTAAATACCCTCTAAATACGCTAGAGACATTAAATTTTACCACCGAGATAGTATGAGAGAGCTTAATGGGAACCCGTGTGAAAATTGGACGCCCATTTTTTGGCGAAATATCATATTTTGGGACGCGACTAACTAATTTCGACAAAATTAAATAGGTAGCATTCTTCTTATATGTATTTTTATGTTATATTGTGAAAATGGGCGCAATCAGAGTTAAACCGCGCCTATTTCCCATAAAGCACAATTTTAAATTCCACTTCATTCATTCAGTTTCTAGTTCACAAATGAAAAAGGAATTAATATAACAGGATAAAATTTTGCAAAACTAATGTCTTTAGTGTGTGCCACCTTATGACGAAAAACTTTTGAAATGCAATAAAACCTGCTCAAGACCCTAGGTACCGAATATTTCCACGCCGGCACCTATTATTGATTTTTGATCGAAAATGTCGGTGTGTGTGACATATATGTATAACTAAAATTAAGAGATAATTCTTCTCTTATATAGGTATGTCTGTATGTCAAAAATGGGTTGAATCAAAACAATACTTTCCTTAGCCCCCATATACCTAATACAAAAATTTTCGAACTTCGCGGTGATTTAGTACCGCATATATCGGCCATTGTGTGAGTTATCCCATTGAAAATAAGAGATAGTGTTTTATTCGTAACAGTGCATCTTTGTGCCAAAAATAAAATTTGAGCGAAAACATGGCCTATCCTCTATATAACTAATATCAGGATTTTCGAACATCCGGCTGACTTTACTCTATATGATTGGATTTACACTTTAAAGTAATCCCTTGGCTTTGATTTTTGCAAGTTGCAAGAGTAGGAGTGCAAGAGACTTCCTTATTTGTTATTAATTGGATACATTGAAAAACATGACATATCATTGAAAATTAAAAAGATAAAGGACTATCTAAATAATATCAATATATCTAAGAGAAAACTTATAAAATTATCACCCATTTTGTGTTTTTTTTTTAATATTCAAATCAAACAATAGTAAATTACAATTTATTGTACCCAGTTAAGCTAATTAGGCAATCTAATCAAATGCCAATTATGTTAATAATTCAACTGATAAATAATCGCTCTGTTGATATGCCGATAATTAACACAATTTCATCATCCATATGATACAGATACACTCGAGATTGTAACATACGATATCGCAAAAGATAAGTCATTTAATCAATTAAAAAAAATTACGAAGATGCAAAGTAAAATCCAATGCCAACCACTAAATTGCCTTAAAACACTAGTTTTTTGTCATTTAGCGACTGTAATATTAGAAGCTGTTTCTTGCTAATTTTGTGCTGCTAAAACTAAAAGTTATGGTAAAAATTTCCTAACATAATATAATATAATATAAGGATCAAACCACAACCATTTACTGTTCGTACCAGAACATCTCAAATACCCCACAGACCATTTTGTACACCGGTCGAGTTTTTCCCACAGATTTGTAGAGGAATGTAATTATACAGAGCATTTGAAGTATATGTACATAATTATTCATAAGAAAAGTTGGTTTGGATAAATTCGAATTCTGCGTTTCTCATATATTTGCATTTATGTATGCATACAAGCATGTTTAAATTGAATATAAGGCGTACATCTTCTCTTTTAAAATATAAATCTGTCCACGTGGTTCCAATCTTCTATTTGTCTCGATATGAATATTGAATTAAGCAAAAGTTCAGATTCACAGTAAGTTAAAAACACATATGTTATATATGTGCATCATAATATAGGTGCTTTTGAACAAATTTTGAATAGCTTTTTTTCTTCTGAAGTTAAAAGTTGGTTTAGTTGAAGTGTATATCCGATTAATATAGGATTTGTATTCTCCTCATTTTTGAGTTCCTTTTTTCTATAAGAAGCTGTGGGAACCGCCGATTTCACCTCACTATATCTTACAATCAAACAGAATGATCGAAATCAAGTTCTCGTAAGAAAAATGTTAATGGGTATTCCATCTTCGTTTTAACCGAAGTAAAAGTAGTTTTACAATTTGGTAGTAAGCTAATAACAAATTTTCATCAGTGAGAAATATTTTAGCATTTTGCTTATTTCGGTTTACGTGGAATTAATTGACTTATTTAACAATTTTACCAATGCATGTATTTACAAACTCGATTGCTCTCCATAAGCGTATAGTAGATGATTCAATGCAACTTGTTGCGTTAAGTTTGGAGGCTGTCATGACAACTGTTCTGCTTATTTTTGGGGTAGCAATTGAATTACATTAATTAATTAATACCTAATGGCGCGTTGTTAAATGGAATAATGCTGATCGCATTACTAACACGCATAGCAAAAGCAGAAGAGCTTAATATGTATCGGAGTGAAGTTGCTTTTATGTTGCGTGGTATTTGAAAGCAAAATGTTAATTGAATTAGATTGACTGGGTGCAAGTATGTAGGAATCCTAATTGGCTATGGCGGGTGAAGTGTCAGTACTGAAATAAAAACAAATACTTATTCACAATTGGGGTAAATCTAAATGATTTGATCTTTGGTAGAACTAACCGCGCAATGGGCGTATGGAATTAGCATATTTATTGGCTTAACTTAGCTTAGTGTTCCGTAATTCCATACATTTTTTGTACAAATTTATATTAGACAACCCAGTTACATTAACGCTGTACATTCATCGGAGGGCAGAAGAGTATCGGCAGCTGTCGGTTATACAATGTTTTATGGACATATTTTAGTAAGAAGACGCAACTTAGGTGAGCGTAGGCCAGGTTTAAGAAACCAGTATTTAAAATTCCGCTAAAAAATAGTAACTTATATTCGCTCATAAATGTTGTAAAAACTTAAAATTTATCAGCATCGAAATTTAAAAATTTAGAGTTTAAAGTCTATTATATTTCCCATCATAGATATGGAAGTTTCCATTTATATGCTTGACCTAATAATGCTAACAACTTTATTTGGATATCAAAAAAGAAATTTAGGCAAAATTAGTGGTAGCTAGTACAGCTGATTTGTTCTCAATGAATTTCAGCTAGGCATAATTACTTAAAGTACCGATAGTATGTACAAACAGCTGTTATCTTTGATTCTTCATTCTCAATATTTTTCCTATACAATTCCATATCTTCCGCAGCACAGGCTTGCTGGGGAGTTAGGTGATCGATGATCAGTGAGTCAGCACGGGACTGTGACAGCGTACGCACGCTTGGCATCAGACTACGCAGTGAGTTTATCCTCTAGCAATTTATACTTGTAAGAAGCTTTTTTCTGCCCCTGCTTCTTACAAGTATAAATTGCTGAGGTATACTCGCCGTGTCCAGGGTTCGTTACAATTGGCGCCCGAGCAGGGACCCTGCGGATCGTATAACATCAGGAAGCCATTTAACACGGAAATGGCAGATCTCATGTGGTTAGACAACGTGTCCAAGGAGCAACTGATCTCCTTCGCACAGAGTCTGGGAGTTGACCACATAGGACCACCGCAGGAGATTCGTAAGCGCATAACTATACTGGCAGCCAAGGCGCGCGAAGACCCCGAAATAGAGGAAAAAATCTTAAAGATGGAAGCTGCATACAAAACAAATGAGATCGCTTCACGAGACGAAGGCGATCAGAAGACAACACTACCACCCGATCAAGACAGAGGGACCGCGAGCACTTTTGCAGAATCATCACGGTTGCAACCACCACCAATAAACAGGTTACTTCAACAGAACCACATGGTCACATTCGCACCCATCGTCGACCAGGTAAGGAAGTGGTCCGTGAAATACGACGGTGGGCGAGACCCACTAGCATTCGTTGAGAGATTAGAAGAGCTCTCCGAAGTGTACATGATAAATGTAGACATCCTTCCGAGAACCATGCCCGAATTACTGTGCGGTACCGCTCTCCAATGGTATCGCAATAATAACGAACATTGGGAGAGTTGGACAACCTTCAAAAAGGACTTTCTGCGCTTCTTGCTACCAGCTAACTACTTCCGTACTTACTTCGAACGCCTCGAAGATAACATACGGCAACGAAGATAACACGTGCGAGAAAAATATAAAGACTACGTTCTGGCTATGCAGAACTTAATGCGACACGCTGGGTATAATCCGGAGGAGCGACTGGAAAGGATTTTTCGGAATAGTCACACCGATTATCTGCTCTACATTCGGCGGCGAGATTTCGAGACGCTAGCTGAACTCATCACACTGGCAGAAGAGTACGAAGGGATATATGAAGGGCAACGACGAGGAATAGAACCACCACGACGCGAGATGACGAGACACATCGTAGGTGACCACGAGGTGAGAAATGCAAGTAGGCCGTTACCACGTCGTCCACAACATAACACTACGGTAGATGCGCATCGCCAGCAACTATCTACGAGCAGAGCCTTCAGGCCGGGAAATAAGTGCTTGAGATATGGCCTGGAAGGTCAATACGCAAGGAGTTGCCGTAATCCCAAGAAGTTATTTTGTAGGGACTGTGGTAACCAAAGAATGTTGTCATCAACAACAGGGAAACGACCAAGGGAACACGGAACTCAGCGCCGAACCACCAGTAATTATGCATCAGGAACGAGGCCGACTATACGCTTTAATCATGCTTGGCGGAGAACCGGCGGAAGCCGTCATTGACACTGGCGCCTCGAAAAGTTTCGTATCACCACGAGTTGCAGAACATATGGACGCAACCAGGAATGGTAAGAAGGTGACCGTAGCTCTTGAAATACAAATGGCCGATGGCACCACGAGCAAGATCTTTGACGCCGTGGAGACCAACATTCAACTCGGACAGACATCGCTAAAGGCAGTATTACACGTGATGCCCGGAGCGATTGATGACGTCATACTCGGATTGGATACACTGGGGAACATGGGAGCTGTAGTATCCTGCGGAGGCCATCAGGTAGTGCTGAAAGCATCAGATGGTCAGCAATCAACTGCCTCCCGCACCATGTCATCAGAAGCCGTAAGCAACGTGACCCTTACAACACCAGACACACGCCCGCTAAAACGCAGAATGAAGAGGAAAAAAGACGTAAGCTTAAGTGCAGGAGGGGCAATCGACTCGAGACTTCATCGACCGCCAACCAGCGAAACGAAGCAGCTCGCATACGTGACTTCCTGGACGAGGAACTCCGAAAATTCGAAAGCATGAGTGGAGTAACGACCGTGGCGGAGCATAAAATCACTATGACCGACGACCGGCTCATCAAGCAACGATATTTTCCAAGGAACCCAGCGATGCAGGCCATTATAAACGACGAGATCGACGAGCTGATGTCGAAGGGATGTATCGAGCCGTCTCACAGCCCACACAGCGCGCCGATTGTATTGGCCAGGAAGAAAAACGGTAAGTGACGTTTATGCGTGGATTATCGGCAACTCAACGCCCGATCTGTACCCGACGCATACCCCTTACCTAGGATACAACACATACTTGACAAGTTACGAAGAGCAAGGTACATTAGTAGTCTGGACCTCAAGAATGGCTACTGGCAGATACCTTTGGAGCGAGGCAGCCGCCCATATACAGCCTTCACCGTACCTGGGCGTGGCCTATTTCATTGGCGTGTCATGCCATTCGGCTTACACTCGGCACCAGCGACGTACCAGAGAGTACTCGACCAGGTCATAGGCCCTGAGATGGAACCACACGCCTTCGCCTACCTTGACGATATAATCGTCATAGGCTCTACATTCGAGGAACACATAAGAAATTTGCGAAAGGTACTGCAGAGACTACAGCAGAACAACCTTCGAATTAATCCTGAAAAGTGCGAATTTTTCAAGAAGGAACTCCGATATCTAGGTCATGTGATCAGTGACAAAGGCATTCACACCGATCCCGAGAAAGTTGCAGCAATCCAGGAACTGAAGCCCCCTACTAACGTGAAAGAAGTACGTCAATATCTTGGGATAGCCTCTTGGTATCGCCGCTTGGTACCCGACTTCGCGACTATGAGCCAGCCGCTCACAGCACTCTTGAAGAAAGGGAAACACTGGAAGTGGGGTGCTGAGCAACAATCGGCATTTGAAAGTATCAAGCGAAAGTTAACGGAGGCCCCCGTCCTGGCATGTCCGGATTTCAGCCAGACATTCACGTTGCAGACGGACGCTAGCAACATCGGCCTTGGAGCTGTGCTGACACAGAAGCTGGAAGGAGGCGAACGCGTAATAGCCTACGCCAGCCGAAAATTAAATGAGGCGGAGAAAAACTATTCAGCTACCGAGAAGGAGTGTCTCGCCATAGTCTGGGGAATTCGGAAAATGAGGTCCTACCTAGAGGGATATCGATTTAAGGTGATAACCGACCATATGTCATTGAAGTGGTTGAATTCCATAGAAAGCCCTTCCGGTCGTATAGCACGATGGGCTTTAGAATTGCAGCAGCATACCTTCGACATCGAGTATCGTAATGGGAAACTCAACCAAGTAGCAGACGCACTGTCCCGACAGCCGTGGCAAAAGCGAGTAGAGGAAGTTCGCGCAAATCCAGAGAAATACGCGGATTACATGGAAAAGGATGGCCAACTTTATCGCCACATTCCGTGTCGATCCCAGGATGAAGAGGCTGTGCCCTGGAAGTTATGTGTGCCTAAACCCCTCCGCATAAGGGTGTTACAAGAGAACCACGATATACCTAACGCCGGACAGTAGCCCGAGTCGCCAATCGATATTACTGGCCAGGAATGTACCGCCACATTAGCCAGTACGTACGCCGGTGTGAGTCCTGCCAGAAATACAAGGAAGGACAGCAGAGACCAGCAGGGAAGATGCTTTCACAGGTGGCACAAGAGCCGTTTGCCACAGTTTGCACCGACTTTATCGGACCCTTACCGCGATCAACCCATGGCAATACAATGCTACTGGTGTCTTTCGACCGCTTCAGCAAGTGGGTTCAATTAGTCCCCATGAGGCGCGCTACAGCTGAAGGACTTCGTCGCGAAAAAAAAAACAAAAAAAAAAGTGAATTTATATGAAAAAACAGAGAAGAAAAAAATTCAACTGCAGTTTAAAAAAAAAAAAATAAAAAAAATAAGTGAAAGTTATTGGGAAAAAACAAATTAAACAAGTCAAAAAACAAAAAAATACAAAATATACATATAATATATATACGTATAGGCGTAAGTCTTTGAATTTTTCGTTTTTAAGCCAAATGAACATTGTAAATGCAAATGTCTATGTACTTTTAGGCGTAAGTCTTAGATTATTTTTTTATATCAAATCACCATTGTAAATTAGCAAATTTTTTTTTTCTAATTTAAATAACCATTGTAAATTAACAATGGAATGAATTGAATTTTGCATGGAATGCAAAACTCTCCGAAGTGGGGGGGAGTGTGAGAACTAAATATCTATACAGAATTTAGCCCACACAACCCATAAAGGCACACCCTATTGTTCACAACTCAACGGAAAAACCACGCCACTTCTAGAAACACAAGAAGATTGAGAATTAAATCTAAATGATTTGATCGTATGGAATTAGCATATTTATTGGCTTGACTTAGCTTAGTGTTCCGTAATTCCATACATTTTTTGTACAAATTTATATTAGACAACCCAGTTACATTAACGCTGTACATTCATCGGAGGGCAGAAGAGTATCGGCAGCTGTCGGTTATACAATGTTTTATGGACATATTTTAGTAAGAAGACGCAACTTAGGTGAGCGTAGGCCAGGTTTAAGAAACCAGTATTTAAAATTCCGCTAAAAAATAGTAACTTATATTCGCTCATAAATGTTGTAAAAACTTAAAATTTATCAGCATCGAAATTTAAAAATTTAGAGTTTAAAGTCTATTATATTTCCCATCATAGATATGGAAGTTTCCATTTATATGCTTGACCTAATAATGCTAACAACTTTATTTGGATATCAAAAAAGAAATTTAGGCAAAATTAGTGGTAGCTAGTACAGCTGATTTGTTCTCAATGAATTTCAGCTAGGCATAATTACTTAAAGTACCGATAGTATGTACAAACAGCTGTTATCTACTTGATTCTTTATTCTCAATACTTTTCCTATACAATTCCATATCTGCCTCAAATACGCAGCACTGTGCATACCGTCACAAGTTTAAGAAAAAAGTGTTAGCTGTTGAAACCTATCACTGTCAGGATTTCACCAATATCAGTCATATATAATATGACATGAATGTCACTGTGCTTATAGAAACCGCTCTTATATATCTGTGTATAAAGTCAGTGGAAGGCTATTAATTCTTCCGAACATAACTAGCATAACTACACACATAGGTAAGAGAATACGCATATTAGCATTGACTTATATATATATGAGCATATATTTCAATATATTACTTTATATTATATATTTTGTTAGTGTTAAATATATATACTTATTGGTTGGCAACAGGTCGTTTCTCCACTATACGTGTTGTAATGAAGCTCTTTAGTTTTGTTTTCATGCTCTCGCGCTTCTGTATGCTCTCTCTTATAAGAAATTTTTGTTTCTCTCACAACACCAGGAATGGTATTTACTATAACATATAGCTCTAATATTTACGACACCATATGTGGACAGCTTTTTTTCTGCATTCTTCTATGTATGCCCATTGAGTACACCATGTCGTATGAGTAATGCGAGAAAGTGTGATGAAGCTTTCTTATCAAAACTTATTGAATAAATGAAATTTTATGGTTGCTGCCGCGTGAAAATGAGAGAGAGAGCTGATAGTAAGCTTTTTTAATATGAAATTAAACCGACAACTACAAAGTTGGAATGGAAAGTAGGAACAAAAATAACCGCAATAATAGTATAATACAGACTGAATATTGCGTGTGAAAAAGAGCAGCTGCTTATTATTAGCAACATGAGAGACAAACTCAAATGCTGATAACTATCTAGCATAAAACATACATAGATATACACCTCATCTTCGCCTCTGTCCTTCACTTCTTCATTTATTCATCGCGTTTACATTCACTGACGCCAGCTGAATGAATGGGATGCTCAAATGGATGCACAGTCTGGCGTCGCTGCGCTGCTCTGTTATGATAACAGTGACGCTTTGTTTGGCAGCTGCGTTGATGAACCGCTCTTTAACGCGTTGAGTGCGTTCACGAACATCATTCCGTCGTTGACCGGACAAAGTGTTACACGCGGTCGCGCGTTACTGCTTTTCAATTCAATAAAGGATATACTAATACAAAATATCAAACTAACGGAAATTGTGTGTTAGTGAAATTCGTGCGTGAGTTGAAAAATCTTCACTACCATATGTCTTAAGTGAACTTTACTATAAGAATATTAATGTGCTTGAGTTTCCAACAGTGTCACAATAATATATATTTAAATTTCCGTCTGTGATTATTTGGCGACACTTTAGATACGCCAACGTTTGTCCACTCGAGTGTGCATCGAACTGCAAACTACAATTAAATACCCGTCGTTACTTTCACGTCCGCGCGTTGAATAAAAAAGTCATTACATTTTAATATAAAAAATTAAATTACCCGCTACAATTGCTTGCGTCTTATCGGCATTACGGATATTAACGCTCGCTTCGCTTTTTTAAACAAAGGAAGAAAATAAATTAATATATTTATTTGCATTTTTGTGAAACAAAAATAAGATTGCGTATAAAAACTTCGTGTTTATAAGAGTTTCTGCAAAGAAAATTTATTCACATTAATTAAAGCATTTTTACCAGGTTCACATTGAAAGTGTACGTTTATGTTTATGGGAAACTAAAATTGCTGCTTGGCATTGCAAGTTCTTCAAGTTAATTCTTATGATAATACAAAATTCAATTCTATTTTTTTACCGCTTAGTGAGTGGAATATTTTATTTAAGCAGAAAGAAATCATAAAAATGGAAAACAAGTTTCATCGTTAACATTTATTAGCAGTATTAAATGCATGAAATAAGTAAAAAGGTAATAAAAGCAAAATTTTGTGAAAAAGAGTGTACTTTTTTTAAAACACTCATAGTCTACTAATATCTTTATAGTTTTAAGAAAAACTGTGGTAATGATTTATATTATTTACATATGATCAAAAAACTCAAATTCTCATTGAGTTTTCAAAGTGTTAAAAAAATTTTCCAATTGAAAATTTAAAGTCAAAAATTAAAACTTAAAAAAATCATTCGAAGCTTTTACCGGTGAATATGTAAATTTATTTTAATTTCTGTGATGCAGAACTAGGATAGTAAAAAAAAAAAAATTTTATTTATTTATTTTATATTCAAAGAATATATGTATAGTATATATTTATATATAAAAAATGGGATATAAGAGTGGGTGTCATGTCCACTGAAATTTAGAGTTATGACTTCATGAGTGAATTGTTGGCAAAAAGTATCGGCGTCCTGTATGCGAATACCTTAGCTCTAATTAAACTGAACCTCCATCAGTAATTTCTAAAAAAAAGTTCGTCTATGTAAGACGTAACAGACAACTAGTATAGCCTAGCCTAACATTTATGCAAAAGTGGTCCGATCTAAGCAATTTATTTGGAGCTTTTAGCGCTGCTTTTATCAATAAATGCGAATTTCGTGAATATATCTCTTCCAATAAGGAAGTTTTCCACACAAAACCTTGAGTTTAATCGGTCAGTTTGTAAGGCACCTATATTCTGTATTGATTTGATGTAAGCGGTTGGGAGAAATGAAGAGCTTCTTTGTGAAGAAAGTTGTGTAGAAAATTTTGGATCGATTTCCCACAACGTGGGGACTAATACAGTTATACACAGATGGACGGGAAGACAGAAGGACAGCGCTAAACTGACTCATCACCATTGCACTGTTCTTTTATACCTCAACTTTATAGGGTCTCCGACGTTTCCTTTTGGGTGTCACGAACATTGCGGCAAACTTTATATATTCTGTTGTGGTTATAATGAAAGCTTTAGCTATTAATCGAACACTTTTCTAAGTTACTCAAACACACAACATTTTTAACATCTAGATATTATTCAGTTAAAGACTCTTTCAATTGCAGTTTAAAGGGTTTCTTCTCTTGTTTAAGAAGTAATTTAATAGCAGGAGTTTTTTAGCAATTTGCTAATTTCCCTGCAGTTTTCATGTAGTTGCATTATGATGCTTAGCCTTTAGATAATAAATTCCTATTTGTAATTTAATATATGTTGACACTTCACAAGGTTTTAATATACAGACATTCTGATAAACAACAAATTCGATAATGTAATATTACACACATGTGTACATAAATAGGATAATAAAAGCTTTCTGTTGGATGTACAATGTAAATAAAATACTGTTACAGAAATTAAAATAACCGGTTATAGTCTAATAGAAAAAATGTTTAATAAATATATTTTAACAAAAACTTAAAAGCTTTTATATGCTAACGAGCCTATATGACGCACTTGGTTTTGGAAACAGTTTTTTCTTTTCTGGCTCCTTTAATTTGATTTTTTTTTACAACCATAGAGGCGAAACTAATAAAACGTTTTAAAAACTGTTTTGCTTATTTTAAAAGAAGAGCTAACCACTCTCTCATCATATTAATTGCTTATTGATTTGTGGAATGGAAGGTGAAAAAATCTAATTAAATTTTAAAATGTGTTGTAGTCCGATTTCCTTTTCGCACTATGTCATAGGAATTTTAAAAGAATGTCACATTCTAAATTTTGTCGAAATCGTTTAGTTGGGGGCCGAGATATTGGATTTAACCAAAAAGTTGGCGGTTCCAAGTCCATCGTCCAATTTTCACACCAGCTCCCATAAAGCTCTCTCATACCATATCAGTAGTAAAATTTAATGCTTCCGGCATATTAGTTATTGATTTATCGCCCTTTTAGTTGTTTTTAACAGTACGTTATATATCTTCCGATTTCATCTATTTTCACAATGTTGGTAAGAGTTGTTTATGTATTTATGTTATTCGAGTGGTTTAGGAGATATGTACTTTAAACTTATTAAAGTTTTTAAAAAATGTTTGCCCACAGGTGCCCCTTGCTACTGCAATCCTTTGTACCAAATTATATAGTTTAAGGTGATTCATACAACCGTTAGGTGAACAAAACTATTAAACAAGAGTGTAAAAATTATAAATTTTGGACTCGTTTGCATCTGAGAAATATCTTTAGTTATAATTAGTCGCTAGTATGTAGCTCTGTCTAAGCAGTTTTACAAAACTTTTTAATTTACCGAACGATAATGCAACAGACAACCGATTACCCCTTTTTCGCTAGATATGCTATAACTTCAAACCTGAAAACCTATCGTTTATCAAATCGCCAATATATTGAAAGAAGGTTTTATGGCGTATTTATGCCATAATGAAGGAGTCGTAAATTGCGAATGAGTTTTAGATTTCCCCATTAGAGAAGTTGTATATGTATATGATGTCCCGAAGCATCTGTTTCTATACATATCATAGAATCCCCTTAGCTAATATTAAATATAAAGATAAGAAAAAATCAAACGTTCTCTTTCGTTATTGGCAAACCTTCAAAAACTTCAACGAATTATCAAACGCTGCACGCAACGCTTGTATATATCAGACTTATTCAACAAGTGATTATTTATTAACCTGTTGTCTCAGAAAAATTTCCCTATCCAATCTCATCTCCGCTTTTACGGTTTTCATCACCTGTGTTAGCTAAGTGCATAATCTCTTTGCAATTAAATTTATTTATCAAATATCGATCTAGAAGTATTTGTGGTAAAATGAATAATGTGCTTTCTCTCGCTATGTTGTTATTTATTTACATATACGTGCGATTTTTTATTAGAATTTACTTGTCATATTATCAGTGAAGTGTTGTTGCTCTTATCAGCACGAAAATACAATATTTAATACAGTCAGCGAAGTGTTTGGTTTTTATCTTTCTATTTTGACAATTCGCATTTATCGCAATGAGTGTGCTAAAATTATAGTTTGATTATTATTGATTTCGACTCATGCCAAATTTCGAGAAGATGATAAATTGTATAGAGTCTTCGACATTCCATTCTAGATGTTACAAAGTTTGTGGCAAACTTAATATAATCTGTTGTAGGTGCTATGAACACATATTTATTTGCCAAATTTATATAGAACTTTTAATAATAAGTAATACTTGTATATCAATTTCTAAAACGCAAGCGGGATCTGGAGTGAATTGATTACTCATAATCAATAGCATACACTGTTATACACAAAAAAGCTACGCTAATACATTGTTGTGGAATCGGAAGATAACTCCTTCCACTTCTCATATAAATGTACTGATAGAAAGAAAGTACTAAAGGTGCGATAAATCAATAATTAAATACAACAGGGACATCAAATTTAGACGCAAGATGCTCTGAAAGGGCTACACAAATCAAGAAACAAATTGATAAAACAAGAAAAACTCTGATCGAATAATGGCTTTAGAGTATTTTATGACCATGAGCTTGGATTCCGAACCTATGTTTGACGTTTTCCATTTTAAGGTATTTCCCTGTCTCTGATCTTTGCAAGTTGCAAGATTATAAAATGTTCGGTTACACCCAAACTTAGTGCTCCCTTGTTCTTAATATTTGTATTTTTCTTCATGGACTTAAACATTTGAGAGGCTTATGACTGGCCCATAAGGGTACGTATTCCAAGGGACCACTTATCAGGCTTGTAGTCTAAGGATTACATACCATCTTGTCATGGCTTGAGGAAACTTCGCAGATAACACCTTGCTAGGTATTGAGGGAGGAGGATGGAGTCATGTGTAGAGGATGGAGTCATGTGTAGAAGTTCACGCAAGTGAAGAAAGTTCTCTGATCGCCATTTACTTGGGAGTGGCCAGAAACAATTCTTTTACACATGACTCAAGCAGCTCACGACTTCCGGTCTTTGACCAAGTATCCTCTGGGCAGCCTCAGAACATCCGTTTGAAGGCGAGCTAAAGTGAGAAGGCAAAACATCCCCTCCTCAGGGTTGTGCACTGGGTTTGGGACCCGCCCCGTAAAAAACACCCCCAACTCGTGGTGCGAGAGAGACTCCGTCGCCGAGTACTATCATTCACTCCGGTGAATGAACGTCTAGCCACAATCCGCATCAAAGCGAGGTTCTTGAACATATCGTTTATTTGCGCCCACGCCCCGACGGAAGAGCGCTTGGAGGGCACCTATGAGAGCTGCCCCCGCCACGATGTCAAAATCGTGCTTGGCGGCTTTAACGCCAGGGTGGGCAAAGAAGGTTTTGGTATCCCCGCAAAACTATTACGTCTGCGTAAACTGACGTTGAGCACCACGAAAAGCTCCATCAGGATCGGGAAGGACCTCTCCGAGCCGTTCGATACCAAACGAAGTTTCAGACAAGGCAACTCCCTATCGTGCGACTTCTTCAACTTGCTGGTGGAGAAAATAATTCGAGCTGCAGAACTTAATCGAACAGGTACAATCTTTTATAAGAGTGTACAGCTGCTGGCGTGTGCCGGTGATATTGATATCAACGGCCTCAACACCCGCGCCGTTAGTTCTGCTTTCTCCAGACTGGACAAGGTAGCACAGAAAATGGGTCTGGCAGTGAAAGAGGGCAAGATGAAATATCTCCTGTCATCAAACAAACAGTCGTCGCACTCGCGACTTGGCTCTCACGTCACTGTTGACAGTCATAACTTTGAAGTCGTAGATAATTTCGTCTATCTTGGAACCAGCGTCAACACCACCAACAATATCAGCCTAGAAATCCAACGCAGTACCCGCCGGGGGCAGCAGAGGAAGAGGAAGACCTCCACTCCGTTGGAAGGACCAAGTGGAGAAGAACCTGGCTTCGCTTGGAATATCCAATTGGCGCCACGTAGCGAAAAGAAGAAACGACTGGCGTGCTGTTTTTAACTCGACTATAATCGCGGAAGCGGTGTCTACACCAATAAAGAAGAAGAAGAAGATATTGAAGGAGCGTTGCTTTGAAGTTAAAAACTTTATTGCTAGAGATAATAAAATCATATCAAAAATATTTTTGAAAAGTGAAATAACTTAGGCATGGTTTAACTTGAAAATAAAGAGCTTGTTTACGTTAGATAACTTTTATAGCGCGAAAGCTGAAACTTGAAGGGCGGTTGATCTCCTTTTCGCGAAGGCAGAGCGGACACGAACCGGGTAATACTATTACTGCTTCATGCAGTTTTATCTTACTTTTTATTAAACTTTTTTAGTGTTTCGTTTTATTTTACTACATATATTTATTTTACGATACTGAAAGTGTCTTTATGTACGCAAAATATGCACTTTAAGGCAATACTCATCTGTTTTTTGGCAACTGCTGTTAATGGAAAAAGCTAAAAGCTTTCTTAAAATAAGACATTGTTCTTTTCCAGTAGGTATTTAGTTAATTATAGTCATCCTAGTTTTAAGAATAAATAAGAACTTATCATAAGTTATCTCGCCCACAAATTGAAAATTAAAACTGGAACCAAGATATTACAGCGTCCAAAGTAGTTTAAGCCCTTCGTCTTTCCTAAGTCGTTGAAGCTGCTTGGATCAAACTTAGCCTGAAATTTCCACAATAAATGTCAGAAACAAAGTGAATTCCCGACGCTTTCTCACGCTCCTCTTCTATTAAAAATAGCTTGTTTCTATATTATCAGCTAAACGTCACATTGGGGGAAGTGTCCCAAAATTAATGCGAGGTTGAAATTCTCTGCCATTTTCAATCATCTTTACAGCTGTCGAAGTTATAACATTATTCCAAACCAAATTTTGTATGAAATTTTCGAGCTGCGGCCGCAAACCTCTCATTGTTTTTGAAATTTTGTTCAATAATGACGGCACGTTATTCTATCGTGAAGCGCTCCATTTTTACTAAGGTTAAATTGTCAGATGTCGACTTGCTTCAGTTTAAGATATCATCTGGCATCAAGAAGTATTCTATGAAAACAACTGAACTGAGTAAAATATTTGATCAAAACCAAACATAATGCGTTTTTCGTATTTTAAGTAGATGCGTCCTTAAACTAAATATTGAACAATGTCTTTATAACTGCATTTTGATATTTGCATTAAGTCACTAAAGAATTAGTGAACTTTATGACAACGCACACACGCTCAATATCTGAGATCTTAACGAACGAAGATGAAAAAGTATACGGGGGCAACACTCATACGCCATGGAGCACGGAAACTCCTTCATTTTTTAATTGCATTACATGTATGTACAATCCGTCTTTGTAACATCCGTGGGGGTGTAGCAGGCCATATTACTCCGAGTGCAAATATTATTAAATTCGAGCGACGCACATACACGCACACAATTCTAGTCGTAGGTATTCAAATAAATAGCCACCGCCTGCAACAATTTGCAACACAGCGCCCCATCACTTTAAGTGTAAGCGAACAAATAAGTGCTTAATATTCCCTGTGTGTATTCAATGGTAATATTTGACAGTCATTCATTCGGCTTCCTTTGCGATTACTTACTCGTCTTGATTTTATTAATTTATTATTTTTGGTAAGGAGCCTGAGAGGATCAGATGATGTTTGTTTTTATGCGTAGAACCCTAATCATGCCCATAGAAATTAATATTATTAATAACAAGCCGATAATTATACAAAATTCATAAAAATAAAAGCACATTCAATACTTTTATTTTTAAATTCGTAACCTGAGCATTTAGTCGAAATCGGTCGGCCGGGTCCCGAGATATGTGATTTCACAAAGAATCGCGCGGTGTCATGCTCGTCGTACAATTTTTACACCGGTTCCCATAACGCCCCCTCATACCATCTCGGCTGTAACATTTTATGTTTCTGGCGTATTCAGTTACTGATTTATTAAGTTGTTTATAGTTTTTAACAGTATCATAATATCAGGAGTGAGCAGGGTTATGTTAGGATTTCATCCATTTTCACACGGTAGGAGTTCTTACAATATTTGCACTAGCAAATTTAGTTTTTCTAGTTTTCAGTTAATGGCGTTTTGAGGGAGTTTTAGGTGGTACGTACAACCGCTGGGGGCCAAAACTATTATAATATGTAGCAAGATGTTGCAAGAGTATAAAAATATAATATTTCATGAATTTTAAAACCCACGTAACACTTAAACAAATAAAACTTTCTTTTTATAAGTTCGGAATTATTTTAAAAAAACTACGTTCACGAGTATATTCTGCAGGCGCAACGCTATTTTGACGTGACTTGGGCTTATGAATATCACGTGGACACTGTTGAGCAATCAAATTGGAGAAAGCGTTGAATTTCTTGTATCTTATTAAAGCCTATCATTAAGGAGATAATTAAGATTAACATCAAATGTTAATAACAAAAGCTCAATAATAATTTTCTCAATTTTATTTTATACGATTTTAGTAAAACACTATGTCGAGTTTGATATCACTTACAAGATATGATACTTTATATATTAGTAATATTCTAATTTAAACAATTCATTGGTGTCAATTGGCACCGCTGAGCTATTTTTGTGGGTTCTACGCAGATAGGGTCTTGGAAGATTATATTCAGCACATTATAGCTCATATACGACCTCGCGGCCGGAATTTATTGTATACTAATACTAATCTTTATAATAAAGCTTAATTCTGTAAATGCATAGAAAGTGAATCAAAATGTGTGAGAGAAAGGTCTGCTCTACTATTCAACTAAACTTTATGCGCCAAATTATTATATGATAGTCACTTTGCCCATTCATTTACTTGGATCAGCTTTTTTTCACGGTACTTTTGTGGACTCATCAGAAGTAAACTAGTATTGAGGATTTCCCACAAGGTATACTTTTGGTGTTCACATGTTTTTAAAACAGCATAATTGTCCGTTATTTAACCTACAAAACACGTAGTTGGAAGAAAAAAGGTATGAATCAATATCCATCGAAGCATGTTCTAAGCATGTGGTAACCTTAATAAAAGACATTTCCAACTCATTTGAACAGTTGCTTGTGCTCATTTCATAGAACAATGTGAAAATTGTATAATAATTTTACAGTCCCCAATTATTTAGCAATGAAAATACATAAGTGTGAGTAGTGAAATTTTTTTAAACCTAATAAAAAAGTTTGTTTACAATCATGTTAAACCAACCCTTAAGTTTGATGGTGGTTTCATAATGGTATGTTGGACTCGTTGACAAAGTATATAGTTAGAATAATAAATTCTATAAAGTTACCACTAAGTTGCTGCATGCCAACGAGTATAAAGTTCTTCCTTGGTATTCGAAAATCCCAGGACCTCAATCCTGTAGAATATCCCTAAGTTGTTCTGAAAAGATAAATTGCTGAGGAGAATGGAAACTCGCATGGTCTACGGTCGAAAGTGAGATCTCCACGGAATGCTATGTCGTACTCAGTCAGTGATAGATGCCGCTGGCGAATATACATACAAAATATTGAAATTAATTATTTACTTCAATTACACAATGGGATGTATCGGGTGATTTTTTTGAGGTTAGGATTTTCATGCATTAGTATTTGACAGATCACGTGGGATTTCAGACATGGTGTCAAAGAGAAAGATGCTCAGTATGCTTTGACATTTCATCATGAATAGACTTTAGCCTTAGCCACAACGTCGAATTTTCAGTGAATGGGCCCTAGAAAAGTTGGCAGAAAATCCGCTTTTTTATCGACAAATTTTGTTCAGCGATGAGGCTCATTTCTGGTTGAATGGCTACGTAAATAAGCAAAATTGCCGCATTTGGGGTGAAGAGCAACCAGAAGCCGTTCAAGAACTGCCCATGCATCCCGAAAAATGCACTGTTTGGTGTGGTTTGTACGCTGGTGGAATCATTGGACCGTATTTTTTCAAAGATGCTGTTGGACGCAACGTTACGGTGAATGGCGATCGCTATCGTTCGATGCTAACAAACTTTTTGTTGCCAAAAATGGAAGAACTGAACTTGGTTGACATGTGGTTTCAACATGATGGCGCTACATGCCACACAGCTCGCGATTCTATGGCCATTTTGAGGGAAAACTTCGGAGAACAATTCATCTCAAGAAATGGACCCGTAAGTTGGCCACCAAGATCATGCGATTTAACGCCTTTAGACTATTTTTTGTGGGGCTACGTCAAGTCTAAAGTCTACAGATACAGATAGATAAGCCAGCAACTATTCCAGCTTTGGAATACAACATTTCCGAAGAAATTCGGGCTATTCCGGCCGAAATGCTCGAAAAAGTTGCCCAAAATTGGACTTTCCGAATGGACCACCTAAGACGCAGCCGCGGTCAACATTTAAATGAAATTATCTTCAAAAAGTAAATGTCATGAACCAATCTAACGTTTCAAATAAAGAACCGATGAGATTTTGCAAATTTTATGCGTTTTTTTTTTTAAAAAAGTTATCAAGCTCTTAAAAAATCACCCGATATAATATTAACACAAGAACTTATACGGACTTGATTAGAAGAAATTATAATGATTAAAGTTTCACACCAATTTTTCTGCAATCCCCTTCAGGTTAGTTTAAATACAGTTTAAAGAAACCACCTTGCAAACATGTCTACACTTGTTAGAGTAACTATACTATATATGTAAATGAGTAGACACCACATGCAATTTGTAATACAAAAGAACGGACACTTTTCTTGCTAGGTTTAAGTGTCGCCAATAGTATTTGCTGATGGACACATCAAAATGTCTAAAAATTATACTAAGCTGGAAAAGATCGAAGAGCCGATGAAATTGAGTAAGGCAGAGAAACGCCACAAGGACTGGCAATGGAAACGAGCAACTGACAGCTGTCACATAGAGACAAAAATAATGAAATAGAAGAAGGGCGGATTAAAAAACCGAGTCTAGTACGTACGTCAAAAGAAGTCAGTGAAACTTACACAACAACACGTATATTATGCAAAGCGGCTAAAAGCATGCCAACCGAAGAATGCGCGAAAGTAGAAAATGATGAAGAAAACTAGCAAGAAATATTGCCAAGTTGTGGCCTAGTGCCAACTTTTTACTACTAGTTCCAAACAAATCCATACACATAAAATCTTTTGTGTGATTTGCATGCACACTTGGTGTGAACAGTTAACCCCATAGTCGTAGAAGACAAATATACATGTATAGTTTTATATATGTATCTACCGTAGCTATTTTCGTAATTTACACATTTTCGTCATTTACTGCTTTCTCAGGAACCGCAAACAAATTGATTAGCATCCAGTTCTTTACAGCTGAGCAGGTTAGGGTATAAATACTGGCTGGCGTCTTTATGTAGGTAATATTTTGCACTTATAACCTGCGCACGATGCGAATGAAACTGTTAGCGTTGTGTTGAGTTCTCAAAGTAATTGTGTTTAACGTACAAGTTTCCTTGTTCTTGCATAGATAGAAGGGGAAAATAACAGAGTAGAAGGGGTAGTTATGGGAGATAGCATTTCGGTTACTTGCGTCGCCATTAGTTTCCGGTTTGAAATATGAACACAACAGACAGATATGTAAAACAAATTAGGCGAGCCGTGCTAAAACTCGTGCTATTTGACAATCAACATAGATTAAACAAATGATGTTATAGATTTTTCATCGGTCAGCGGCTGTCCGAAAGCCGTATATGTATATATCCAAATTCAAGCAAATTCTTTTATATAACAGTACATTCAGTTCGGCAGGAGTCTATGTCTCGTTAATAAGTGAACGTTTAAATTGGGAGTGTTAGATTGATTGATCATGTGCTTTCATTTGCTGGTTTATTTGCGAATTTATCTAAATTGTTGGAGCGAGCTGCTTAACGTCTCATATGTCCAAAATTTAACAATCATATACCATATAAGACTGCAGCTAAATAGGAAAATATTTTGAAACTTTTGAAGCAAGAATCAAATATACTGAAGAGAAATTGCGTAATAATACGAAAGTCTATTACACACTTGAAATAAATAACATTAACTTTATGAATGCTGAATAAATTTATATATTTATATTTCTTCTATTTATTGGTATATTTAGGCAATCAATTTATTTAGCTGGTTTAAGGTTTATTATTATTATTATTATTATTAGTTTAGGGAACAGAATATATACAAATTAACTGAGTGTCAGTTGTTGCTGATAATAAATTTCTTTAATCTTGTTAAACGCCTCGAAATATTTACCAATATAAACAAGTAAGGAAGGGCTAAGTTCGGGTGTCACCGAACATTTTATACTCTCGCATGATAAAGTGATAACCGAGATTTCATTATCAGTCAATTACATATTTTTCAAATACCGTATTTTTGTAAAGTTTTATTCCGCTATTATCATTGATTCCTAATGTACATATACATGTATTATACAGAGAAGGCATCAGATGGAATTCAAAATAGCGTTATATTGGAAGAAGGCGTGGTTGTGAACCGATTTCACCCATATTTCGTACATATCATCAGGGTGTTAAGAAAATATTATATACCGAATTCCATTGAAATCGGTGGAGTATGAGATAGGGTTTTTGGTCCATAAGTCCATTTTCAATTTTTAAAAAAGCCTGGGTGCAGCTTCCTTCTGCAATTGCTTCCGTAAAATTTAGTGTTTCTGACGTTTTTTGTTAGTCGGTTAACGCACTTTTAGTGATTTTCAACATAACCTTTGTATGAGAGGTGGGCGTGGTTATTATCGATTTCTTCCATTTTTGAACTGTATATGGAAATGCCTGAAGAAAACGACTCTGTAGACTTTGGTTGACATAGCTATAGTAGTTTCCGAGATATGTACAAAAAACTTAGTAGGGGGCGGGGCCACGCGCGCTTTTCAAAAAAAATTACGTCCAAATATGCCCCTCCCTAATGCGATCCTTTGTGCCAAATTTCACTTTAATATCTTTATTTATGGCTTAGTTATGACACTTTATAGCTTTTCGGTTTTCGCCACTTTGTGGGTGTGGCAGTGGGCCGATTTTGCCCATCTTCGAACTTAACCTTCTTATGGAGCCAAGGAATACGTGTACCAAGTTTCATCATGATATCTAAATTTTCACTGAAGTTACAGCTTGCACGGACGGACGGACAGACGGACAGACGGACGGACAGACAGACATCCGGATTTCGACTCTACTCGTCACCCTGATCACTTTGGTATATATAACCCTATATCTGACTCTTTTAGTTTTAGGACTTACAAACAACCGTTATGTGAACAAAACTATAATACTCTCCTTTGCAACTTTGTTGCGAGAGTATAAAAATCGCTATTTGGGCGCACAACAAGACAATATAGTAACTTCGGCTGCAGCGAGCCCATAATACCGTTCAGAGGTGCATTTTGTGCAGCAAAAAAGGGAAGAAACAAATTTATTTTATTGGGTCTCTGACGTTTCCTTCTGGATGTTAGTTACCCAGTTCAGAGTCTAAGAAATTGGATTTATATATTTATTTATTGAGAGCGAAAATGTATTAAAATTGATTGAACTTAAAATTAACAAGTAAGGAAGGGCTAAGTTCGGGTGTCACCGAACATTTTATACTCTCGCATGATAAAGTGATAACCGATATTTCATTATCAGTCAATTACATATTTTTCAAATACCGTATTTTTGTAAAGTTTTATTCCGCTATTATCATTGATTCCTAATGTACATATACATGTATTATACAGAGAAGGCATCAGATGGAATTCAAAATAGCGTTATATTGGAAGAAGGCGTGGTTGTGAACCGATTTCACCCATATTTCGTACATATCATCAGGGTGTTAAGAAAATATTATATACCGAATTCCATTGAAATCGGTGGAGTATGAGATATGGTTTTTGGTCCATAAGTCCATTTTCAATTTTTAAAAAAGCCTGGGTGCAGCTTCCTTCTGCAATTGCTTCCGTAAAATTTAGTATTTATGACGTTTTTTGTTAGTCGGTTAACGCACTTTTAGTGATTTTCAACATAACCTTTGTATGAGAGGTGGGCGTGGTTATTATCCGATTTCTTCCATTTTTGAACTGTATATGGAAATGCCTGAAGAAAACGACTCTGTAGACTTTGGTTGACATAGCTATAGTAGTTTCCGAGATATGTACAAAAAACTTAGTAGGAGGCGGGGCCACGCGCGCTTTTCCAAAAAAATTACGTCCAAATATGCCCCTCCCTAATGCGATCCTTTGTGCCAAATTTCACTTTAATATCTTTAGTTATGGCTTAGTTATGACACTTTATAGCTTTTCGGTTTCCGCCATTTTGTGGGCGTGGCAGTGGGCCGATTTTGCCCATCTTCGAACTTAACCTTCTCATAGAGCCAAGGAATACGTGTACTACTCGTACACCCTGATCACTTTGGTATATATAACCCTATATCTGACTCTTTTAGTTTTAGGACTTACAAACAACCGTTATGTGAACAAAACTATAATACTCTCCTTAACAACATTGTTGCGAGAGTATAAAAATAAATAAATTAAACTTAATTTTTTTGTATTTAAAAGGTATTACACTAAGTAGTTAACTTAACAAACTAGAACATTGATATTCCAAACCGGTTTTGTTTTATTTAAACAAACTTTTGTTGTGGTCTTATTGAAATACTCGCGCTTAAAGCTGAGGCCACTGGCTCCGAATTTTGGTAGTAAATTTTAATAATTAAGACTCGTTGTTGGATCGTATATCTTTCTATGATGAAATGGCAAACCTTACTGAAGAGAAATGTCAAAATAGTGAGAAAAAATATGGCGTCTTTTGCTGTCACTGTTGCTAAACTTTTGTAGCGTCCCTATTGAAAACCCCGTTATATGCTTGTGTTCATCGATAAAATGTCATCTTCAGTATAAGAACACATATCAAAACGAGCCAGAGTATAGATACTGGCTACGCAGTAGGTTAAGATATATAAATCTGATTTCCTATAAGAATAATTTTCATAACAAATGAGCCAGAAATTAGTTCATTATCGAAACTCGTTCAATACGGGTAATGTTCAATTTCTACGAAATAAGCTTTGTTATCATTTGATCTATGGACGATACGAATATTCCACATGCTAAATGGGGATATGGACCTTACTTGTATGTTGTTTAAAAAACACTCTTTTTAATCATTAGTATTTTTACATAGCTTCTATGAACATGAAAATGTATTTTACTTATAGAGCTTGCCTACCTTGCACTTAATAATTTCATAATGTAATTTGCAAATTGTTGTTATTAAAAATTATTATTTACCGCTTAGCAATATTGCATTACAATAGAAATTTTGAATTCACGCTAAGGTTAATAATACATGAGGCCTCTTTATGAACCAAACCTACGTCACACTCTGGAACGTTATACTTGTATATGACATATTGTATTTACGTGAAAAGTACGTGAATATATACGTTCATTGGCTGTAGACTATAAGAATGAACGCTGCAAAAGCTTAAAGCATATTAATACCTTAGCGACAGAATAGACCTCTCACACGGTGGATGTGAATGTACAGGTAAACTTCTGTTTATACTTAAATAGTAAATTTGTGGCGTCATAACAAATGCGATGAGTAAATTTTGTAACAGGGATCCTTAAACGCACAGCAAAACACTTTTGGAGAAGAAAATATCTTCACATCCCTTATTTATTGCACTCATAACCTGATAAAATGTACACAACCACAATTCTTAAGCTAATGTGTAAGGATATCTTCAACGCTCTGTGGACACTTAAATCAGCATTGGCGACGTAGGTAGTTGATTTTCTGGTTGAAGTGCTTCGACGCCTAAAAGTATGCTAACAAATAAGCGATGTGTGTTTTACACTTTGGGGGACTTTTGTGCCGTGGCATCTGAATATTGACATAGTGCATTTCATATGGATAGGTATATATACAAGGGTTAAATGTGTGTGTGCATCTGTTAGTACATATTTGTTTTTTTAAGTTGTGTGATTATTAGTGTTTGTTTGGGGGTTGTTGGCTGACATTTAAATTTGTGTATGTTAAGTGCGCGCAAATACATATTTATTCATGAGTATGTTTGTCAGTACATACATATATATAAATATTGGCTACGAACTATAGTCCAAGGAATTTTTACATGTATTATTGCGGTCCCATTTATATTATCACCAAGCGATTAGAGAATCAACCGTTTCTAAAATATTGACATCAGCTTACCCAGTCAGTCAAGATCATAACAGAAATTTGTATGTAGAGAAATTCAATACTTTAATAAAGATATATACAAATCATCATACCTTTGTATAGCTAAGCTGCTAAAAAATATGTCGCAAGGGGTAATTGGTATTCTTAGCAAATGTTTCAATCTGTTGATGCGTATGTTCACTTGAAAGCAGTTATGCCAAGGCTTTTAAAATATATTTGAAATTGTTATATGTCAATTTGAGCACTCCTTAATCGGCTTCGGTATTTCAATTAAGTTATGTGCCTTATACACATACATCTCTATAGCTAATAGTATCTAATTGTTTGGTAAATGTAACTTTTTATATACACGTTTCACAAGATTAGAATGTCACATTTTAATTAAAAGTATGTTACACCCAAAGGATAACTTCGAAAGTCGTATAAAGTTTATGGTATATGCGTATTAGTGTGACGAGCATTGCCAATTTAGTAAATGCTCTCTGTCTGTTTCTCTGTGTATACCCGAACTAATCTACCAGTTTTTGAGATACCGACATGAAATTTTGCACACGTCGTTTTCTGAATAATATAGCTCATAACTGTATTTTAAACTAACCGACCAAAAGATAAAGATATTTTGCGCTTCTACGCTATTAAAGTTTCACCTCTAAAATGTATTATAACCTCTTTGGAGCCAAAGTGAAATTTTTTCTTGTTTTAGTAATTTGGAAGTTCATGTTTAAAAATAAAGCACCGAAAAACTTTAATGTCTACTAAAACTATGAATAAGTAGCATTGGCTTTGCCAATAAGAAACAATAACTTATACGAATCAACTCAAAAGAAATGTTTGCACAAACTTTATCTTATACCATCATTTTCAACATTTTCGCTTTGTGGTGTCTAAAGTGTTATATTTAAAGAAAATACTATACATTGTTTTCTTATTGCTGAAGTTTACCCAATTACTTTCTCCAATCTCTCGCGTTATCCACTATATACAGATATCTTTGATGGCATATTCCTCCAGTTTTTTGTTGACGTTAAATGTTGTTTGATATCTTAGCTTCCCTTAAAGCTAATATCTAATCACGGATATTTTTGCGCCAAAACATTCAGCTAACTTCAATAAACTTTCTTTATACAATTTAATGAGTAATTCTAAGCGACACCTTAAAAATCTTTCTGATTTTCTTACCCAAACATAACTCGAGGGGTGGAACTATATAAAAGCTGACTCGTCTGTAAAAATTACATTGCTCCAATCACGATTGGTGGTTTCCTACTTTTTTAAAATAAAGTTTTTTTAGCTTCTCTTAGACTAAGCAGTTGTTTCTTCAAAAGGAAGAACAATAGTTTGTCCTCATTTTTAGATGTCACATGATTGTTCCCTTTTCCTTGTTGTGATTTACAAGGTCTGTCGCAAAAGAAACAGGACTGTTAAAAAAAACAACAAAAAATTAATATCAAAAGTTATATTTTTTTATTCAAAGTAGTTTCCTTGTGCTTCGATACAGCGCTTTGCCCTGTCAATTAGCATTTCAAATGAGTGCTTAAGGTAATTTTTCGGAAGGCTCTTGAGAATATCGGTCGTCGCCTTTTGGATAGCTGAAATGTCCTGAAACCAGTGTCCTTTCATGGGCAAATGAGGTAGGTAAAAATCACAGGGTGCCAGATCAGGTGAGTAGGGTGAGTGATTAATGGTAAAAAATCAGTGACAAGCGTCGACCGGTGACACGGCGCATTATCGTGCAACAGGCGCCAGGAGCCTGCCTCACGGTATTGTGGTCGAGCACAACGAATGCGTGACAAAAGACGCTTCATAACACCAAGGTAAAACACAGTATTAATCGTTTCGCCAGGTGGGACGAACTCTCGGTGTACAATACCCTCGTAAAAACAAATCAGCATTGTCTTTATTTTTGACTTCTGAAGACGACTGACTTCTGATCGTCACAGAGGTCCTCACGACCTTCTTGGAATCGCTTAAACCACTCATGCACATTACTACGAGATAGGCACTGATCACCATAAACTTTTTTGTTTTGTTTAATGATTGCTCTTTGCATTTTACGAACCCTGACCAAAAGCTGCTGTCACTTTTTGATCGATAACATCGATTGTAGTTATCCAATTGCCTTAAAATTTTTACAAAATGTTAACAAGAGATCAAACTTTTTATTTCATATAACCACCAATAGGTGGCGGCACCAAAACAGTTATATTTAAAAAGTTCTGTTTCTTTTGCGACAGACCTCATATGTTTCCAGTGTTTTCATAATTATCCAACTACTTCTGTATAAATGAACAATTTATATTTAAACTCTTTGAGCCCATTTGAGATCTTTAGGATCTTCCTTCAAAAGACTGCTTCAAAGCGTTTCTTATACTGAGCCTTCATTTCTCTCATTTCACGACACGACGTGACACTTGAAGAAGATCGAAAAAATCTGACCGATTTGTACGCTTCAGTGATCACAATTGAAGATGTGTTAATTTGAGAAAAAAGAAAAACAGTTAACCACGCAATCGCGCACTGTGTATAGTCACACAGAGCAAATCTAGGCAATAAATGCATTATAGAGCAATATTTTAAGTATTGCGTACCACAAGAGGGTCCTTTGCTATAATATATTATAATGCTATATTCAATAATAAAGATGTTTCCGTTGGAAATTAAATATTATTAAGTTGTTGGAATTCTGTCCTGAGAATTAAATTATATTCCGGGAAGCCTACCAGGCGGTCAATTAAATTTAAAGTGGAACCTAGGATTCACAAACTAGAAATATTTCTCTTCGTTATAAGGAGTGAATTATGGAGTGGATAAAACCTTGACCCAACTTATCTTCAATATTTTTTCAAAAGTAAATATGCATGTCAGCACGGTGCAATTCATGCCTTTTTAGTTTTTAATCGCTTCTTTGTGATTTTTCTATGAAGTTTTTTGATTTCCATTTAATTTAAATTTTTTTACATACTACATTTTCGATATAAGTTTTTCGGCTGTGGCCAAGAATTGTTGAAAAACGCCAATACGAATGTCCTACAAAATACGCGCAAGCACGTTTGAGTTGATATGGGCAAGTTGAAGGTGAGCCACTGCAAATACATATTATCGGAGGTGTGGTAAGCGTGATCAACGTAGTATTACTTTTTTGTTTTTCATTTAAATTAAATTTTATAAATGAAAAAGTCTCGCCAATCTAAAAAAAAAACTTTGTAAAAAACATGCACTAGCAATTATTATGCATTTATGATGCCTTATTTCTGATATCTGTTGTCAGGTAAACTCACCAACATGTTGGCATGTAAAGAAGATCATAATTTGTTTTTGTGTTGATTAGCGAACAATCATCTTTTCTGGGTATATGTAAAAACAAACGATTGAGGTAATAAATGGAGTGCCAAATATTAAAAATCTTCCACCTAACCGTTGAATTTATGATATACTATATTTATATATATTTATATTTATATTTATATTTATATTTATATTTATATTTATATTTATATTTATATTTATATTTATATATACCTACATAAAACTAACAGCAATAACGATAAAATATATTTGATGAAATGTGCACATAGAATTATTCACAAATGAAACAAATGGCAAATGAACTCAAAGTAACTAAGAAATTTCATTTGTAGAGAAAAAAACATTGCAATATGCATGTGAATCGGGGTAAATCAGAAATAAATCATATTTTGGAAATTGAAAATAAACTTTAATAAAATGCAGCGTTCACCAAAACGTGTGACCTCTTTTGGTGTAGTTTATATCTTACATTGCCAAATGCTAAGTGTTCTCAAAATGTCACTCATACGCAAAGGGCAACAGTTATTGCCGTTTTTAACTTCCGCTTGATTTCGCTAAGGTTCAAAGAATATGGATATGCAAAAAATAGTTTTTATCTGGAAAAAACTACACATGGTAGATTGGTATAGATATCTTCTGTATTTTGCTTTGTAAGAACTATGCCACTCTTGGAATTATGAATGGTAAACCTTGAAGAAATTAGCTGTTATACTTTTTTAAGCACATTCAACTTTTGGGATTTCGTAATGAGAAAACTGCTTATGTTGGGCGGGAAATTTCAATATTTTGTGTTGATTAGTGTTTTACTTATTCAAGAGTTTTCACCTTGTCAAGAAAGTATCGGGAATTTATAAATAAAACGATTTTTTTTCAATCAACATCCAAATTTATTTTATCGCCTTCAAAGTAACATCCATTTGAGTCCATCGATTGCCATAAACAGCTGCTGTAAACGCATTAGTTGACGGATCGCGCTAATTTTTAGCATTATAATTAGTTGTACCAACCTAGGAAAAAAAATTTACCCGTCTTCCATATAAGCGGGAGATGAGAGGGGGTAATGAAGAATTCCTGATACTTTCTTAACAGGGTATTATATTACTATTTCAAGATTATCTATTCTACCAATGAATATATTTACTGATATGATGACAGTTACAGCTTTTTAACTCCTCACTCGACGGCAATATATATTTAAATACTCATCTACATATATTAACTAATAAATAGTGATAGAATATTTGCCCCAAATCAAATCCAACACAGCATTACAACCCTGTTCAAAATATGTAGTTCTGTACATAAATTTAATTATTTATAAAATGATAGAGTTCCTTTACGAAACTCACTCACTCACACATTAGCTGTGCTAAATTACAAGCTTGCAAAAGCAATTGTAAATTTCTGTCATTGACAATACGAATTTATTGAAAAAACATTCATACAATTAAGAAATAAAAGCAGGTTTAAGCTGCCATATTGTCGTTGATTTACAAATGATGATCAATTTAAACAAGTGAAATGAAGTATAAGTCGATGCCTGACTCACTGACTTGAGTACGTAAAATTGGTTGTAATCTAGGATTTAGAAGCCACGCTTACAAGCAATTTCAGGAAGAAAATTCACACACTAACCAACAGGTTAAACCTCGTTATAGAATCTGGTAGTATAACAAGTTCCATTACGTAGGTTACTATATATATTTCTGGCCTAATAATGTAAATAGGCATATTTATCAACGAAAATGGTTTTTTTTTTCATTTTTTGTTTTTTGTTTTTTTTTTTATTTTATTTTATATTTTTTGGTCGATTGCTGTTTTGTTTCGGGCTCTTACGCATAGATCCATGATTCCTCACCTGTGACGATCTTATAAACGTCTTTTGAAGCATCGCGATGGTATTTTTTCAGCATTTCTTTACACCAATCCACACGATCCTTTTTTTGAGCGATTGTCGAATTGTGCGGGATCCAACGAGAACAAACCTTTTTTACGGCCAGGTGTTCATGCAATATCGAATGTATGCTGGTGGGAGAAATGCATAGGCATGCCTTATCTGAAGGTATGTTACATGACGGTCTTGCATTATCAGTTCACGTACGGCATCGATGTTTTCTGGCACAACGGCTGTTTTTGGACGACCTTCACGGAATTCGTCTTTGAGCGAGCGTCGGCCACGATTGAATTCGTTGTACCAGTTTTTCACAGTGCTATAGGATGGTGCTTCATAGCCATACAAAGATTTTAGTACATCGATGCACTCTTGTCGTGATAATCCACGTCGAAAGTTGTGAAAAATGATCGCACGAAAATGTTCACGAGTTAATTCCATTTTTTGGCCGAGATGAATTTTTTAATTCCTGTAAATAAAACAATTCGCAATTAAATGACAAAACGTTCTGAGTGATGTTATGCTAAAAAATGTCAAATTTTCCAATGGAAATGTCAGATTGCATCTGGCAACACTTAGTATTGCCCTTGGCCAGAATATATCGGGTGATTTTTTAAGAGCTTGATAACTTTTTTTTAAAAAAAAAACGCATAAAATTTGCAAAATCTCATCGGTTCTTTATTTGAAACGTTAGATTGGTTCATGACATTTACTTTTTGAAGATAATTTCATTTAAATGTTGACCGCGGCTGCGTCTTAGGTGGTCCATTCGGAAAGTCCAATTTTGGGCAACTTTTTCGAGCATTTCGGCCGGAATAGCCCGAATTTCTTCGGAAATGTTGTCTTCCAAAGCTGGAATAGTTGCTGGCTTGTTTCTGTAGACTTTAGACTTGACGTAGCCCCACAAAAAATAGTCTAAAGGCGTTAAATCGCATGATCTTGGTGGCCAACTTACGGGTCCATTTCTTGAGATGAATTGTTCTCCGAAGTTTTCCCTCAAAATGGCCATAGAATCGCGAGCTGTGTGGCATGTAGCGCCATCTTGTTGAAACCACATGTCAACCAAGTTCAGTTCTTGGCAACAAAAAGTTTGTTAGCATCTTGGTTGACATGTGGTTTCAACAAGATGGCGCTACATGCCACACAGCTCGCGATTCTATGGCCATTTTGAGGGAAAACTTCGGAGAACAATTCATCTCAAGAAATGGACCCGTAAGTTGGCCACCAAGATCATGCGATTTAACGCCTTTAGACTATTTTTTGTGGGGCTACGTCAAGTCTAAAGTCTACAGAAATAAGCCAGCAACTATTCCAGCTTTGAAGACAACATTTCCGAAGAAATTCGGGCTATTCCGGCCGAAATGCTCGAAAAAGTTGCCCAAAAATGGGCTTTCCGAATGGACCACCTAAGACGCAGCCGCGGTCAACATTTAAATGAAATTATCTTCAAAAAGTAAATGTCATGAACCAATCTAACGTTTCAAATAAAGAACCGATGAGATTTTGCAAATTTTATGCGTTTTTTTTTTAAAAAAAGTTATCAAGCTCTTAAAAAATCACCCGATATATAGCAGCCCTCGTATATGTAGTATATGGCAGCTGTGGTAATGCGAGCACCGATCTCTCATATTTTCGGCATTACACTGTAATACGGGTTATATTCTTTTGCACCAGAATAAATGATTATCAGGACAACAAGTTTTCTAAGTTTAATTATTTTATCTTTTAAGAGGAATATCAGGATAATATTATGTACTTAATTTCGTTGAAATTGGTAGCAAGGTTCCTGAAAACGTCAGTTGCCCTATTTGGGAACTTGGTTTTTGTTCGTCTAAAGAGGACTTTACTTCCCAATTGCCTTTTTGAATCTCGCGCCTTTTGGTGGCGCCATCTATATGTCGACTGGTGCGTAAGAATCTGACATCTTTATCGATTATCCAGTGAGAATTTCATGACATTTCATTGATTGGAAGTGAAGTTATTGCGTTTTAAGTGTCCGTATGTTTGTGCTATCGGTGCGAAAATGAGCTTCGAAAAAAGAACCAGCATTCAATTTTATTTTAAAATTGGTAAAACTTTTAGCGAAACGTTTTAATTGATGAAACAAGTTTATGGCAATGATTGTCTATCCAGCAGCAGAGTGCACGAGTGGTTTCAACGTTTTCAAAGTGGTCGTGAGGACATAAATGACGATCAACATGTGGGCCAATCAAAATCAGTGATCATAGGAAATTCCATTGAAACTGTGCGTGAATTGATCAAAAATCAGCCGCTCATCATTAAAATACATGGAAATCTCCAAAACATCGAACATTTTGACCGCACATTTGGGCTTACGAAAGGTGTGTGCACGGTTTGTTCCACACAAATTGACTGACGGCCAAAAATTTCTCGGAATCCAACATTCGCAGGACAACATTAACCGATTATTTGACCAAAAATCACATTTTAGCCATTAACAACTTCCCGTATTCACCTGATATGGTACCATGCGACTTCTTCCTTTTCGTAAAAATGCATTTGCCCATGAAAGGAAAGCATTATGCAGACGTAAAGCCATTCAAAAGGCTTGCACCGGCATACTGGCTGCCATACTGGCCAACGATCTAAAATCCTCGTTCGACATGCTGTTGGACCGTGCAAAGAGCTGTATTGAAGCAGGAAGAGACTATTTTGAATAAGATAAATTGATTTTGCCGAAAAAACCATTTGTTCTGTTTTTTTTTAAGTCCTGTTTACTTTGTAACACACCTTGTCTGTTCACAATTGGTATTTTACGTTGGATTTCTAAGCTGACGTTGTTGTTGGTATTATTGATGGTTCCAAGATAGACGACACTATCTACAATTTCGAAAATATGATAGTCAGAAGGGACGTGTGAGCCAAGCCAAGTCTCTCGCCTTGCCCTCGTTCATTAGCAGACCCACTACCTTCGCTTCTTTGTCCATAACACATCCACATCTTTACTCTTGAAGTCCATGTGTAAAATATCTTTAAGCCATTCATATTTGATAATATGTTACCTCCGTTGTAATTTGCAGACAACTTACAAACAAAACTCTTCATAGAACTCCGGCCTTACTAGAAATCCCTAACGTCTCTCCCTTAAGTACTTAAATCACAATTAGAAGAGCAAATAAAACATTTACAACGCAAGGAACGCAACGAAAATGTCCAGTACAAAATCTCGCCTTTTATTGTTTTACAAGTGGAAGACACTCACTAACAAGAGCAATTAAATAAGAAAGAAAATTTCAAGATGAAAACAACAACAATTCCATTTACTACGGTTGGTTTGCCAATGTAAATCGAGAAAGTCCATATACAAATCAATAACAAATTATGCTGTGCAAGAGCTAAACAACAATTTAACAGTTTGCACGCCACTGTTTGGTTCAGGTCAGCTTGGAGGGACTGTTTATTCAAGGCAAAACTAGAAAAAATATATACACTCAACTCTTGTTTACACGGTAGATACGTTCCTCAGAAATCCGTGTAAAAAACAAGTGTTTCCTATAGTAAAATGGGGGATACGTTCCATGTCATCTGAAAACCGTGTAAGATGAAATGAAGAACTATATTTACTTCGAAAAACCGTGTAAAAAATGTTGGAAACTATAAAATTGCAGATATGCATACGAATTGTATCTTCATATGGCATTTTATTGAGCATTAAAACTTAAAATACATAACACATACTGGTGAAAAATTGGTAGACTAAGTAAAAAACAAAAGAAATCTGTTGATCCAGAATAAGGAACAGAATAATTAGAATAGAAATAAGGAAAAAATATTTACATAGCTACATAATTATTCATCGCTACTTGATAACAAGCGCAATTGTTTGCGACGAACTGCACTAAAGTCGGTATCAACGCTGGAGATATCCATTTCAGCAATGTAAATATCATGCGAACAAAATATGTAGGTAAGAGTTATCGAATAAGTTGATTTCCTAGTTACTACTAAGTATGTATGTTCATTTCAGCAATGGTGCTAAATGTGGTAAAACAAAGATAATTACAAGACAGTGATTTTGAAACGGTACTAGATTAAAAGTTTTTTACAAATTTTTTTTTTTTCAACCGTGTAAAAAAAGAGTTGAGTGTATATATATAAATGTCGCGCGTGTTTGCTTATCGTGTTAATGTGTGTTTTTTCACTTCTAACTGCACCTAACGCTTTCATTAACGCTATTGCTCAGAGGTCAGCGGTCAGTTAGTTAGTCTCTCTTTGTTATAACATTTTTATACTCTCGCAACAAAGTTGCTAAGGAGAGTATTATAGTTTTGTTCACATAACGGTTGTTTGTAAGTCCTAAAACTAAAAGAGTCAGATATAGGGTTATATATACCAATGTGATCAGGGTGACGAGTAGAGTTGAAATCCGGATGTCTGTCTGTCCGTTCGTGCAAGCTGTAACTTGAGTAAAAATTGAGATATCATGATGAAACTTAGTACACGTATTTCATGGCTCCATAAGAAGGTTAAGTTCGAAGATGGGCAAAATCGGCCCACTGACAAGCCCACAAAATGGCGGAAACCGAAAACCTATAAAGTGTCATAACTAAGCCATAAATAAAGATATTAAAGTAAAATGTGGCACAAAGGATCGCATTAGGGAGGGGCATATTTGGACGTAATTTTTTTGGAAAAGTAGGCCTGGCCCCTACTAAGTTTTTTGTACATATCTCAGAAACTGGTATAGCTATGTCAACCAAATTCTATAGAGTCGTTTCCTTCAGGATTTCCATATACAGTTCAGAAATGGAAGAAATCGGATAATAACCACGCCCACCTCCCATACATATGTAGGTTATGTTGAAAATCACTAAAAGTGCGTTAACCGACTAACAAAAAACGTCAGAAACACTAAATTTTACGGAAGAAATGGCAGAAGGAAGCTGCATCCAGGCTTTTTTCAAAAATTGAAAATGGGCGTGGCGTCGCCCACTTATGGACCAAAAACCATACCTCAGGAACCACTGTACCGATTTCAATGAAATTCGATATACAGTAGAATCCGGTTATAACAACTCCGCTTATAGTGTCCGTCCGGTTATTGCGACGAAAACTCGATGGCTTGGTTGGTCCCCATACAAACTTATATGAAAGGGCCTCCGCTTAGTACGTCTCCGCTTTTAGCGACTAACCGCTTATACCGACGAAATTTTTCAGAACTCAACCGGATATAGCGACGAAAAAAAACAAATTCAGCGAAATAATGCCAACAAATTTAAGCATCAAACGATGTAATTAGAAATGTATGTATTTATCAGTGATCGGCAACCTTGCTTGTGTTCGTAGCAGCGACAGGAAGGCTCTTCACAGGTTTGGCCTATACTACGAAAAGATTTCACTGATGAGGAAATTTTTAATGCCGACGAAACTGGACTATTCTACAAATTAACTCCAGACAAAACATTTAAATTTAAAAGTGAGAAGGAAAATTATTTTGAAGAAATCTGTTTATTTAAATTTTAATTTATAGGTGAAAAATGCACTGGAGGGAAGCTGTCCAATTAAAGGATAACTGTTACAGCCTTATAAGAGTGGTAATATTAAAAAGCATTTATTGGTTATTGGAAAATCAAAGCGACCTAGATGCTTTAAAAATGTTAAGTCTTTGCCTGTTGACTACTATAGTAATCGCCGGGCATGGATGACATCTACAATTTTTATTAATTGGGTACGGGATTGGGATGCTGAGCTTAAAAAACAGAAAAAGAAGATATTGATATTAGTTGATAATTGTCCAGCCCATCCCTAAATTAGTGACCTAACGAATATCAGATTAGTTTTCCTTCCACCAAATACGACATCTGTATTACAACCAATGGATGAAGGCATAATTCGAGTGATTTAATCAACTTGTCCCAGCAGCTCATGCTCAAATGATATTGAAATCGAAGATGACATTCCTCTATCGGTTTGGGCAAGAGCTCTAAAAAATCAGCTACCGATTTCAAAGGAAGAACTGGATGAATTTGTTCTTATTGACAAGGTGACTTGTGAGGAACCTTCGGAAAACAGAATTGTTGAAAATATATTAGATGATGGACAGGATAGCGACGAAAACGTGGAAGATCGAAATGAAGATGAGTCAGCACCTAGCGTTTTAGAGGCACTGAAGGCTGCAGAACTACTAAATAGATTTGTCCATTCGAGTTTTAATGACGAGAGTTTAACGCACAGCATCTCTCGTTTAAATAATGCGGTGCGCGACTGTTTTTACATGTCGACTGCAAAACAATCAAAAATTACTGATTATTTAAATTAAGAATAAAAAGTAAAAGAAAAGAAATTAATCTAGTTATATTAAGTTTATGAATATCCGTTATATGTATACGTATACGTATGAAACCAAGGATATTGAATTAAATTTTTTGTTTTGATTTAAAAATTAATTTGTTTTATTTTAAAAGTCTATTACGAACATGGCAACCATAAAATAAACAAAAAAAATTTTTTTTTGCTCCTTCTGGTTATTGCGTCCTCCGGGTATAACGACGTAAGATCGTCGGTCCCTTGAAAGTCGTTATAACCGGAATCTACTGTATAATATTTGCTTTACACCCTGATGACATGTACAAAATATGGGTGAAATCGGTTCACAACCACGCCTTCTTCCAATATAATGCTATTTTGAATTCCATCTGATGCCTTCTCTGTATAATATATACATTAGGAACCAAGGATGATAGCGGAATAAAACTTTACACAAATACGTATAATGGAATCTCGATTATCACTTTATCATGCGAGAGTATAAAATGTTCGGTGACACCCGAACTTAGCCCTTCCTTACTTGTTTCTTTTAGTTCTTGTCATTTTTCATTTCTGTTGCATTTTGTTCTTTTGCTTTCTGTTTGCTTATTTCATTATACTTATCACTTCTCATCATCGATAAATTGATTTGCATTGAATAACAATGGCCGGCATAGTGGTGTTGGAATTTCGGAATTTCCAGATCTATAAAAAAAACTAAGAAGAGTCGATGAAAGTTGGAATAAACGCCTAGATACTCTGCTCTTAGGAAGAGCTGCCGAAAGTTATTATATTAAAGTTATTTAGACCATTACTCTTCCATTCACATTCTCAAATAAAGCGTTTTGAAATGACCGTTCCTGTTTCTCATCTTCAAACTTTTTAGACTGTCTAGGCAGTCTTCTAAGCCCCAATCGGCATTTCTGAATCGAGAAAACCAGTTTTTATACTTCGCTCAGCTAGAGTATGTTCACAATAAATTTACAACACAGCGCAATGACTTTCTATCAAAGTTTTCTTCACATTAAAGTAGCGAAGAAAAGCTCCACGCAAAAGCTCTTTTTCAAGCACTAAGTTCGACATATTTGATTGACAAATGTATTATTATTATTCACTTTTGCATGAATAACATATCCTGGAAAAGACGCACAAGGATATACCCCACCAAATTATGTTTTTTAGTTATTTTTGTTTGAATTGAAGAAAAGTTTAGAGTAGAAACTAAAACTTAAGGAGACGACGCAATAAACTTGGAAGAGGAGGGATGAATATGTTTAGCTAAAATGCATACTCCGATCAAGGTTTTGGAATTGATTGCAAGTGCAAGTTGAGATGTCAAATTTTCACTACAAGCTGTAACGAAAATAAGTATTAGTGGAACTTTATAATTTGATTATTAGTGAGAAAATTTTACTTCGGCTAAAAAAATATGTCGGTTCGAAATATAGTTGAAATGAACCTCCCTTTTATAAAGGTATTATTAGAAAAGCTGGAATTATTATTATTTGTACATTTTTTAAAGCTAAAGAAAGTTAACCAACTTATAATTCATAAAGATTTCACACTTGTCTTGTAATATATTTAATTACTTAATTTTTTCCTTTGAAATAGCTGTAGTGTACCTTTTTCCGCTCGCATGAACTCTTTTAATTAATTAATAGTTTTCATGTACCTTTAGGTGAATATTAAGTTTTCACTTTGAACAAGATGCTTCTTTGATTTCAATCATAATGAGAATTATACTTTTGGGTGAGAACTTAAAGGATACTTCCAAATTATTCCAATTAAATTTAGAACGCAATTCTAAAAATTTTCAAAACTTTTTTGAAGTTATACTTCTTATACGAGTTCGGAAAAGGTTGCGATAGATTCAGGTTGCGCAACCTTGCTAAATATGAATCTACGCAACCTTGCTCAATATGAATCTACGCAACCTTGTCTGCGAAGATGTTCGAGCAGCAAGCGAAGCGGTGACAATCCGCGATCGTTTGTTCGTTACTTTCGGCACAACTCGGCTTTTCTACCAACAACACAATGTTGCCATGCTTATGCTGTTGTTGTTTTTGTAGAACAATGTTTCAATTTTTGGTTGGTGACATATTCAATTAAAAATAAATTGTGTTGGTATTCGAACCTACGGGCTCGTCGTTACTTTTCAAGCGCTTACCACCAACACCACCATTGACACTTGTATTGCGTTGTCCTAATTATGGTTTGGTTATGCATGAAAGAAATATACAATGAATCGCCGATTGTTACCTCTTTCCTTGCTGCTGCTGTGCATATATATGTTTGTATGCTTGTGCATTATTGAAGTTATGCTACTTTTTCTTTCGTTTGTCTTTCATTTCTGCGAATTCTCTATTGCTATTTTGCGTATATTTTGGTGGAAATACTCTGTGTTGGCCGTTGAAAAATTAAGGCTATACTTTACAGGATCATTTCTGTAGTTAGTCTTCATTTAAATTTTTTGGAAATCGACCCGCGATGACGAGGTATATCGTTTTATCTGACAGCGTGAGATTTATGAACTTCATTTCTAATATTGTGTTGTGGCATATTAGAAATGATGTTTCTTCGAAAATCGCTCGCTTACAACGGATAAAACGACTTCTGAGTGGTGATTTTAATGAATAAATTCCAAGGTTTTACGCAATAATAATGCGGTCAATATTAACATCGTATACTATACTAATAAATATTTTTCGTACTAATAGAAATTAAATTTATCACAGCAATATTATGTACATGTATATTAGGTATATTGCTGTGATAAATTTAATTTCTATTAGTAAGAAAAATATTTATTAGTATAGTATTACGATGTTAAAATGCAAAAATTAAAGACTAAGTCCATCGAGATTCGAACCAGTGTTCACATTGTGACTTTTTATGTGCTTACCACCAACACCACTATTGACACTTTCGTGGCGTTGTCTTAAGTATGGTTTGGTTATACATGTAAAAATATACGATGGTTCAAATAATATTGTTTAAGTATAGAAATATGCTTTTGTAGAACATTTGCTTTCGCAAACATACAGACAAATGTGCAAACGACACAATATATGTATGATTGTTTCGCATTTTGCTTCTACGCCGGTCAAATTTCTATACAAAAATCGACTGAAATGCATGAGAAAATAAAATGGACAACTAGGGCAAATAATTTTAAAAAAATTTATTGATAATTAAATATAAATGAAAATACATGTAAATTCACTTAAATTTATTTAAATTTATTAAAAAACTTATTTAAATTTATTAAAAACTTATTTAAATTTATTGGAAAAACTGCAAAAGAAAAAATAAAAAGAAAATTCATTTTACTTTGGCCCAGTTTTGTGCGCAATACAAATGCAACGCCAATAATGAATACAAGAAATTGACTAAACACCATGATATAAGATATAAGTTACGCAATCACTTTCGTGAGAGCGAAAAAAAATACAATTTTAGTTTTAGGCGGACAGCGATTCCGCGTTTATTGAGTTTAAATTAACAACTGCCCAACTGATCTAGTTTACAAGTACTTATATTTATATTAAAGCTAGGGCTATGCACTTAATTATTTGCATCACCAGTTTATTGTACTGAGCAGACTGCTGCAATAGCAATATTGTTTCAGCTTGCGCTTTGCGCATGCTATTCTTTGGAAAGTTAATATTTCTGCAATAATGCAATATTATTGATTTCCGTTGCATAAAAATTGGCACAACCAATATTGCAATTAATTCCGGGAATTTGAATGTTAGCTATTCTTAAGACACGTGCCGGAAGTTGGCTGTGGGGTTACTAACATCTTTGGTGTTAACTCTTCCCCTCTTAAATCGATTGTCCCCAATCGGTGTTTTTGTAAAATATTCTAAGATATTGCGACTTGTAAAAATGGACCGTTTTTTAAATTTGAAACGTCTTCAGTTTTTTCTTGCGATACTGGTGATACATATAGCTTGTGCTTGTGCTTAATTATGAATACCAAAATGAATACCACTAGTACTATAATAAATACTAGTGCGACATCAGTGCTTAGACTAATTATATGCGTTTTATAGTTTTCATTCACTAAGAGTTTAATGTGATCATCTTGATTTAATTGTTTTAAGTACAAAGATTTCAACTTTAGATTTGGAAAAAATGTATTTTGGTATTTAATATTTGTTATCATATTTGGCAAAATAAATTGATCGAATGCTTTCATTTTTACATTAGAAAAGGTTTTATTCATTACTCTAATTTCACAGTTCTCAAATTTAATAAGAAAATTTCCTTTAATTTTTATTTTCATTTTATTACATTTGTGTACAATTTCAGAATAGAAATTCTTAAATATTAGTATACCAGGTAAAATTTCGTTTACAACGGTTTCTTCAAAGGTTTGCATATCGCAGTATGCTTCTTCGAAGTTTAGTATATTCTTTAAACAATCATCTACAATTTTTTTCAAATTTTGTTTCAGATTTTCCTTTACATTTACATTAAAAATATTGTTCATATTATCCACTAGTATTTCATAATTTTTCAATATGATTGTTTTATTTTTGGCATTAGGGATAGGCTCGAACAGGATTTTGGATAGGATATCTCGTGAATAGTTAGGAATTTTAAGGATTATGATAATATTCTGTTCTTGTACGGCGACGGAAACTTTGATGTTAGAGTAGCTGTCAAAGTCATTAATCAAGTTGAGTTCTGTCTCTGTTAAAATATCGGTGGGAATTATTCCGAGTTTGCTTGAAAATATTATTTGACCAATGTCGTCAATGTGGTCACGTAAAAGGGAAATGTCATTGTTAACTTGGTAAATTTGTTGCATAAATTCAATTTCGTCTTCTACTGTCATTATTTTGTTTTGGATAAAGTTCTTGAATTTGTTCAAATAGTCACTTATTACAATCTGTTTGTTATTTATGTGATTAGTAATGTTTTGTATTTGGGATGATAGTAAATTATTTACGAATGTCAGATTATGGATTCTATCCGTCAAGATTTTTCCGTTGTTTGAGAGGTATTCTAAAGAGTTTTTTATTTTGGTTTCGTCGTCACTGTCCATAGTACCTGCTACTACTTTAAGTCCTTTTCCTAATACATTTATTAAGCCTCTTTTATGTCTAAAGTGTGGGTTAAGATTCTCAATCTTCTTTTCTAATAATAAAAAATTCTTATTGACTGTGTCCATTTTTCTAGGGAAAGAAAAGAAAAATTAAGCTCTTATGATAACCTAATATTATTTTTATGAATTATTCTCCCTGACTTTGTTTTGACTGTAGTGTTATAATTTTGTACTACGATTTCTTTCTTGTATCTAGCTGATAATTTATTTCCTAATCTACGATTTATCTTTACGAAAATCTCATCGCCTTCCGAATATTGTTTCGGTGTCAATCTGTTTTTATTATGGAAAGAAAGGTCGGCGGTTTGCTTGTCTTTTAGTTTTTTAATTATTTCTTGCCTATCAATATCTAGCAGTTTGGGATCGCTACTAACGCGTCTTCCGAAAAATATTTCTATCGGTTTCCTTCCAGTGGTAGAGTGTATAGAATTATTATATTCTTTTACCGATTTTTCTAAAAGTTCATAAAATGTTCGATGCGTTTTTTCGACCTGAAGGCAACGCATTATTTCTTGAAGGGTTGAGTGAAACCGCTCTACCTGTCCATTTGAACAACTCGTATATGGGGGTGTTCGATGTATTTCAATACCAAACTCATTTTCAATCATAAAATTTAGTGTCTCTGAGTTAAAGGATTTTTCGTTGTCCATTACTATTGTTTCCGGTACTAAAGTGAAAAGAATATCCCTCATTGGTTGTCTGATATCTTCTGCTGCTCTAGACCGAATGGGTTTTGCTACTGCATATTTCGAAAATTTGTCTACAGCAGTTAAAATTAGTTCTTTACCGACCAAGAATATGTCTATGTGGACTATTTGTCCTGGAAATTTTGGGATGGGCGTATTTTGTAGTTGGGGTTTGGGTGGGTGTCGTTCGTATTTGTTCTCTTTACAAGTGGCGCATATTTTAATAATTTTCTTGATTTTATTTGCCATTCCGGGAAAGTAGTATTTTTCCAAAATCTGTGTCCTATTCTCTTTGCTGTTTCTATGAGCTCTGTTATGTGTTCTAATTATGAGTTCCTCCTGTTCTTGTTCACTAGTTACATCTTCGACTTCTGCTTGAGTGAATCTAATGCGATACTTACTAAAGTGCAAGGGGTATAGTTCCTGTATTTTCCCCATTGTGGATTCTTCTGTTTTAATACAATTTATTACCGAAGGGTTGAGGTATCTTTTAAGGATTGAAATCAGATTTGCTTGAGAATATTCTGGTTCCGTTATTATATGGCGATGATACGTTGGGAATACTATTTTAAATTGGTAAGTAGAGGTTTCGCATCTCTTTAAGAAGATTTGATTTTTGAAAGCGTTAATAGGGGCTTCGATACTATATATTAAATTATGGAATGAGCTATCATCCGAATTTGTTGCTATAGACAAAGTGTTAATGTGCACCTCATTTGGTGGAATCCTCGATAATGCGTCCGCCACTACGTTTTGATTGCCCGGTTTGTAAAAAAGTTCATATGAGTATTCCTCCAAAGTGGCTTTCCACCTCTTCATTTTTGAATTATTATTTTTATTGCTCAGCGCATATGTTAGCGGCTGGTGATCAGTAAAGATTTGGACCTTGGCAGATCCATACAAATAGTTTCTGAATGAATTTAAAGCCCAAATTATGGCTAGCATTTCCTTTTCGTTGGCTGCATAGTGCTCTTCGGCTTTATTTAATGTCCTTGAGATAAATGCCAGGGGCTTCGAATCTTGGGATAGAACAGCTCCAATAGCGAAATTGGAAGCATCTGTTACCAGCTCAAATTTTTTATTGTAATCGGGGTATGCGAGTACAACATCCTTTGAAGTAAGTGAGCGCTTGATATTATTAAAGGCTTGTATCGCTTCTTTGCTCAAATTTATTTTTACTTGCGAGGATTTGTTTTTTGAAATTCTACCCTCTTCCCCTCTTAAAAGGGTTGTTAGGGGTTTCGCTAATTTCGCATAATCCTTGATAAACTTTCGGTAGTATCCTGACATACCGAGGAAACTACGAAGATCTTTCAAAGTTGTGGGCTGTGGGAATTTGTCAATTGCCGCAACTTTTGCAGGATTGGTTTTTACTCCATCCGGGGTGATAACGTAGCCAAGAAATTCTGCTTCTTTTTTAAAAAAATTACACTTGTCCAACTGGACCTTCATGTTGGCTTCTTCCAAGGTTTTAAATATTATTTTTATGTGATTAAAGTGTTCTTCTTGGGTTTTACTAAAAATGATGATGTCGTCGATATAGACATAACAACATTTTCCAATGTGTTCTCGGAGTATATCATCCAGCGCTCGTTGGAAGATAGATGGGGCGTTTTTTAAGCCAAATGGTAACCTTGTAAACTCATATTTGCCATTGTTAATAGAGAATGCAGTTTTCTCTATATCAGATTTTTTTAGTGGAATCTGGTGAAAACCACTTTTTAAGTCGAGAACAGTAAAGAAATTGCTGTTTCCCAGTTGAGATATAACTTCTGATATCTCAGGTATTGGATATCTGTCCGCGGTTGTGACAGCATTTAGTTTCCTAAAATCTATGACCATGCGGTACTGTTTGTTTCCCGCTGAATCTGCTTTCTTAGGTACAATCCACACAAGGGAGTTGTACGGTGACCTAGATGGTCTTATAATACCATCCTTTAAAAGTTTTTCTACTTGCGATTCTACCTCACTTTTTAATGATGCTGGATAGGGATAGAATCTCGTGTAAACAGGAGAGTCATTGATAGTCCGGATTTGTCCAACGACTTTAGTCGTATAAGTAAGTTTCTCGTCGGGCTCGGAGAAGAGCTTGGGATGTGTATTCACGATTTTTCTCATAACATCTCTCTGTTTAGGAGACAAATTTTCTTCTTTTATGTTAATAACGTTGACACTTTGCGAAGGAAGCTGTTTAAGGCTAACAGTAAAACCGTTTCTTAATACCATATAATTTTTGTCGGTGTGTATTATTGCTTTTAGTGCTCTAAGCGTATCGTTCCCTAAAATACCATCAAATGTTTTCAATGAAGGCATTAGATAAAATCTTATTTTATCCTCGATTTTGAAAAGTTTCACGTATGTATGCTCGCTGATTTTTATATCACCAATAATAGATCTAGCATAGAAGGGACTCTCGTTTTCTATGCGTTTTTTTACTAATTCGGGCTTAACATAATTTTTAGAAGATCCTGTATCGGCTAAAAACTTCAGAATGTTACCGCTCTCCGTCTTCACTTCGAAAAAAGGGAGCGAAGAGCTACTCATGCTAAAAAATGGATGTCACTTGGTTCCCCGTATTGAACACTTCCATCTTCGCTTTGCTCGACCGCCGTTGTATCTATGTGGAAAGTCCTCTGATTTTTGTTTGGTTGATAATTAGTGACCGATGGCGGTCTCTTGCCTTGGAGTTGGTTCCGATGTGACCTATTCATATAATTAATTCTACGCGAGTGTATACTCTGGTCAACTTCCATAGGCTCTGGCCTTGGTTGAGGCTTAGGTGGCCTGCGGGGAGCGTTTATATTTGGGATTTGTACAGGCGGTTGTTGCCTGTCCAATTGGTATATTTGTGGCATATGTGCCAATTGAGGGTAAAACTCTTGCCTTTGAGCTTGTATTGCGTACCTTCTTGAAAAGGTTTGATTATTTTGGTACGTTCTTTTTAAGGTATGCGCATGAGTCGTGCGGAAATTTTGGTTGTCCAACTTAAGACATAGGTGAAGGGCCTGGGGCAGGTCAACAGGTTCCCTTATTCCTAGCAGCCTTGGGAGGTCGCCATTCAGCCCTCTTATGAAGGTATCTAATGCTCTGTCCCTGTAGGATTGTGTCATCATCCGCAAGGATTCATTACTCATTTCGAGACAACCTACTTTATCTAAAATTAAGGACAGATGTTTGTAAACTAGCTGGTAAAATTCTGCGACTGTATTTCGTCCCTGTATAAGAGTGGTCATTTGGTATTCTAGTGTGGACAGGTCGCGTTTGTCGGCGTAATGCATGGAAAGACATTTTGTTATAGCAGACCAGTCGAGAGGCGTGTTATAAGATTCTAGCGCCATGTCTGCGTTGCCCACTATTTTATTACTAACCACGCTAAGAATACCGTAATACTTTGGGGTTCCTCTTAGGGGTTCGTATATTTTTAGGATCCGATCTACGCTTTTCCTCCATGAATTAAATTCGCCTGCGTGACCGGAAAATTCTTTCAAACATTTAACGACGTCGGGTATCCTATCTAAGTCTATTAAATTTGTCCTGTGGGTTTCTTCTATAGTTTGGTCAGTTGCTAAAGACAAACTAGCATTTGGGTTAAGAGCTGACTGTACTATTTGTGGTCCTTGTTGCCTAAAAATGTCTGTTGCTATGTTTCCTATGAGAGTCGTTAAGTCGTCAATGCTCAATTGAGCGTTTCGCGCCGCCTGAGGAGTAGGTGTTGCATTATTTTGGAGAATTGAGGGGCGAACAAGATTGTCTGGATTTGCCATCTTATAATTGTTAATATAATATGTTACTTTAAAATTTTTCTTACTTTAATATTGATCCTGCTTCCTGGATGCTGATGTTCTTCTCAGGGCTGGTGTCCTCTTGAGATGTTGATTGATGCAATTCTTGGTATAGATATAACGGTTGTAGTCGCTGGGGATAGTACAATTGTTGGCTATAGGTGATTTTAGTACTTTTTATTGTACTAATTTTTTCTCACTGTTTCCCTTAGGAGTTAGATTTTGAAGCCTTTTTTAGCTTTAAATGGTTTGTTTTAGAATGTATTTTAATTGTTTATATTGTTACTTTGCTTGTCGCTTTTCAGGCTTTTTTTTTTTTATGGTGACGATAAATTTAATTAGTTATCTTCGTTATTTTAACTATCAGTTTTAATTTTTTTTTTTTTCTAGAGTGTAGGCTGGTACATAATACCACCTTTTTGCCGAAGCTACTAAGGGGCCTTCACAACTGCGGTTTTTTTCTTCTTCAGTTTTGGGTAATTTGCTGCAGGGTGGCACTAGCACACTGTCACTAGTTTATCACTTAAAGATCACAGCACAAAGTTAACGTTTTTACTGTATTTCACTTGATTTTACCACAGATTTTGCCACTCGCGCACTACCGGTACTTTTAGGTATACGACGTTCTATGCTTTACGCGTTACAAAAAATTTTTTTTTTTTTTTTTTGATTTCACGCTTTACGCGGTATATTATACAAAACTTTACGTTTTGTATTTAGCTCGGGCGCCAGTTACGCAATCACTTTCGTGAGAGCGAAAAAAAATACAATTTTAGTTTTAGGCGGACAGCGATTCCGCGTTTATTGAGTTTAAATTAACAACTGCCCAACTGATCTAGTTTACAAGTACTTATATTTATATTAAAGCTAGGGCTATGCACTTAATTATTTGCATCACCAGTTTATTGTACTGAGCAGACTGCTGCAATAGCAATATTGTTTCAGCTTGCGCTTTGCGCATGCTATTCTTTGGAAAGTTAATATTTCTGCAATAATGCAATATTATTGATTTCCGTTGCATAAAAATTGGCACAACCAATATTGCAATTAATTCCGGGAATTTGAATGTTAACTATTCTTAAGACACGTGCCGGAAGTTGGCTGTGGGGTTACTAACATCTTTGGTGTTAACTTATACAAATTATAATATGACAACCCAATTCGAAGAGTACAAAAGAGAGATGGTTACGCTGCATTTTCCCTTCCGCAAAGAAGAGACAGAACTACTTTCCGAGTCAAAATTCCTTCATTTAGACTTTGCTTTATAAAATGTGCATAATGAATTTAAATGTTCTAGTTTTCTTTCATACAAAATGATATGCATTTCTGAATATCACTAAGAAGTGTAACTTCTTCCGCGCGTAGGGACTCCACGCACCTTTTTATATATTATCTAAAAATTACGACGGGTGTTAAAAAGAACTTAAATCTACTAAGTATGAATAAAAATAAAAAAAACCCTAACATATAACATTCTTCTACTACAGAACTTGATAACTTATATAATTGTACATCAAAACTATCAGGATGTTCGAGCAACGTATGTTAGGGTATGCTAGTTTACTTTATAAGCATGAAGTCTGATATGATTAGGTTGTACTTTAGCGCGAATTAAAGCACCACATCCCAAAAAAACCACCATAAGCTTACTCGACACTTAACGCTAACCAACAGTTATTTAACCGCCATTTAAACTCGTTCCAACCTTTGACTTCAGTGCAATCGTAAATGATTCTATTACAACTGGAAAGCTATGTACAGTGACTAGAGACAATTGCAGGCACATACATTTTTGTGGTCACTTGTAGACACCCTTAAACATTCAAAAGTGTGCGCTTAGGAGACATAAAAATGTTGAACAGCAGTCGGCACTTTGCCTCTGAGCATTCTTTTGAGCGGAACACCAACACACTGTTGTGGTTTCGACCCTCATAATTTGTACTTATATTGTTGGTCTTGTTGCTCTTAAGCTTTGCTTTTTGTGCGTCAGAGTTCATTTTGTTACTTATTCCAATGGGTTTTTAGCACGCTGACATTCTCATTTGTGGATACCGAGTGTAGCGGAGTTGGCTTTGGAATTAAGTTTTCAATGAAATTAAAATGTAGCGCAAATTATTTCATTTAGTTTCTCTTTTTGTTTACTTTTTTTAGTTTAATTTTTGTTTATATCGAAACAATCAATTTATTAGAGAAAACTTTTTGAGAGCATATTATCTCGCGTCGTGAGCCTGTGGAATAGGTTCCAAGACTATGCGATTTGACACAGCTGAACTATTTTTTAAGTGGTTTTGTGGAGAAAACCTTGAGACGACTGACGCCTTGTAAGATAATATAAGGCACATTATTGTTACAAATTGTGCGCGCAAAATGAAATGAAATTTTTTTTTCTTAAATTATAATAACCTGTTTTTTTATTTGTTTGAAGTTTGATCTTTTTATGTCAATTAGTTCGAGTTTATCAGCTGTTTGTCAATTTCTTCCAAATCTATAAGGTCGCTTTCACAGTAATAACCAATAAACCGGTTTTTAATTCAAGTCAATTTCCGAAATAGCCTTCAATGCGCGTAGCCATTCACATCTAATGTCTTCAGTTGACTTAAAACAGGTTCCCCGAAGCGGAATAGACAGAAGTTAAATCAAGCGAATACGGTGGTGGCGGCATGTCAATGGCTGAAAGTTTGGCGAAAAACTCACTAAGAATTAATACATTATACGGCGCTGCATTATCGTGGTGCAAAAACGAAGAATTCTCGGCCTATAATTTCACCCTCTTTTTACGAATAGTATTCCTTGTTGACATGTTGGCCGGACGGAAGGAATTCGGAGTGCATTTCATCACACTAATTGAAGAAAACTGTCAATATAACCTTCATTTTTGCCTTTTTTTGGCGTGGGCTTTTCGGTTTCGGCTCACCTTTGCCAGGATATTCGACCGTTTGATCGTTTGCTTCAGGGTCATAAGTTTCATCGTTAAATGATCTTTCAAAATGTTGGTTCTCAAGCACCAATTTCTTTATTTTATTGATGTGTTGATCATCAGTTTATCTTAGTAGCCGTCCTGTCCGTGGTTCGTCATCACCGCGTTCTCAGCCCTCTTTAAATAATTTGTACCAATCAAAAACAATTTTTCGGAACAAACAATAATCACCGAAAGCCTTTTCCAATATTCTGAATGTTTCGGCTCCAGAAATTTGATTCAACTCACAAAATGTAATGGAACTTCTTTGTTAATAATTTTACTCATCGTAAAATTTGCCGAATACACTTTTTGTACTTCCGAAAAACAAGCATATACTATTATTATTGTGATGTGACAATCATACAAATCTAAAAAAGAAATATTTAGAGGATTGTGTTTACGCAAGAAATTTAAATTAAAAAGATTTACCACCCCCAGTAGTACTTTTAAATAAATATGGGAGTATTGTGAAATGTGGCAGCTGTAAATAAACTCTACTTGTGGTACAATCACACAATCCATAATTTATCTCAACAATTACTTCTCAATCTCAAAAAAATTAGCAACATTAACGTCATAGTGTTTCAGTAGTTTATAGAATAACCTGAGAATTAACTTTATTGCCCCATCTTCTCAACAAAAATGTGGAAAATAAATAATTTTATATGTTGGGCACATATTTGAAGAAAACAGACCAAGAATCATAAATGCATGGCAATAATGAAAGTAAGCAAAAACTGTTGAAGCATTAGAACGAATATTATATAGACATATATATATGTGAATATATGTCGACAGATTTATTAATGCGGAAACTAAACCCAAAATGTTGACGCCGAAAATGCCAAACTTTCTTTTTTGTGTCAACGACAAATCGACAAACTTTTCACATTTAACTTGAATGGCAACACTTTCGTAGCGACATATTTTTAGCAAACATATTCACACACGATCACGTAGACGAGCACACGTGAGTAGAGTACTGTCAGCTGAGATCCCGGGACATTGACAAATTTGAGCATCAGCCGAAATGCGTCGCTGATATGTACAAGTAGACATTTCTTTGTATGCTGCGCAAAGTTAATCCTATGTTGGCTTCACCGAAGTGAGCCAATGTGAAAATCAAAATAAAATGGCAATTTTTTCACATTTTCTTTTATATGCCAACGTATATACACACACAAATAAAACAAAAAATTTCGGATTTAAAATAACTTACGCTGCATATGTTGATAAGCCAGCATTTTTGTATACTGTTGCACATTTTTATTATATGTATACACATATCCATTTAAGGCAAGCTCCAAACTATCCAGAATTTAATTAGATAATGATATGCAGATGTACAAAAACAATAAAATACTAAAAAAGAACATAAAATTTAACTGAAGTGTTAAACTTGATGATTATGGTTATAAGTAAGGAGCATAAAATCATTGGTTAATGTTTCAATTAGATTATGTAAGAGGAAATTTTTTGTAAATTTTAAACGAATTACTAAATGTATTTTAATAAAAGAAAGGATGTACTAATTATGTTTATAAGCAATTAGTATATACTTGTATAATAATAAGCTAAATAATTACTAGACAATCGAACGTTGATTCCGAATTAAGTTCTGGCCACCACAATGACCAAAGCTTGATAAACGTTAAGCTTTTAGTAACCTACCCACCAATGAAAGAACATTCTTCTTCTTTTTCTTAATTGGCGTAGACACCGCTTACGCGATTATAGCCGAGTTAACAACAGCGCGCCAGTCGTTTCTTCTTTTCGCTACGTGGCGCCAATTGGATATTCCAAGCGTAGCCAGGTCCTTCTCCACTTGGTCCTTCCAACGGAGAGGAGGTCTTCCTCTTCCTCTGCCTCCCCCGGCGGGTACAGCGTCGAATACTTTCAGAGCTGGAGTGTTTTCGTCCATTCGGACAACATGACCTAGCCAGCGTAGCCGCTCTCTTTTAATTCGCTGAACTATGTCAATGTCGTCGAATATCTCGTACAGCTCATCGTTCCATCGAATGCGATATTCGCCGTGGCCAACGCGCAAAGGACCATAAATCTTTCGCAGAACTTTTCTCTCGAAAACTCGTCGACTCATCAGTTGTTGACTTCGTCCAAGCCTCTGCACCATATAGCAGGACGGGAATTATGAGTGACTTATAGAGTTGGGCTTTTGTTCGTCGAGAGAGGACTTTACTTTTCAATTGCCTACTCAGTCCGAAGTAGCAGAAAGAACATTCACTTACGATAATTAAGGCTTACTAATTTATATATATAAAGTTTGTCGCCATGTTTCTAACATGCCAAAAAAAAGATCAGAGATAAAGTAAATATTTAAATCATCAGCATGACCAGCTGAGTCAATGTAGCTATGCCCCTCAGTTTTTGAGATATCGGTTTGAAATCCTCACAATTCTCCTCACAATAAAAGCTGCTCGTTTGTCGGAACTGTCGATATTTGACAAGATATTGTCACGAAATTTGGCATAGGTTAATATCCCAGTTATCCTTACAATCTCCAATATTGTTCAAATCGGACCAATATGGCTTATTGCCGTCTTTTCAACTTACCAATATAAATCAAGAAGAAAGTCGTTTTTTACCCTTTTATTCTATAAAAACTGGAACTGTGAATTGTACTACAGTTCCGGTGCAGCTGAAGTTAACACTATTTTGAGCTGATCAGCCCACGTCGGATACCTAAGTTACACATCTTAATATATTAAAATTTTCGACACTTTATTCTTAAATCATAAAGAATTTGGTGGTTAAAAAAGTCATACTACTTAGAAAGGAATATTTACAGAACGTTCATTACCATTCTAGGTTTAAAGAAAATCCTTTTTTACTTAATACAAGATTTCTCCTAAAAGTATTGGGAATTTCTTAAGAAAGCGTTTATTTATTCATAAATATCTATTCAATTCCCTTCAAAGTAATCATCTCCTGATATTTTTTACTTCTTCCAGCGATTTTTCCAATCATCAAAGCACTTAAAAGTAATTTTTTAGCTCGTCCTTGCATGCAGTTTTTATCTCTTCAATCGAAGCTTCATTCTTTCATAGGTGCAAAAGCAAACTTTTGTTCTTCCACGAGTCAGGGCATATCTGGCGGATTGATTCACGTAAATTATTAGCAAAACTCTCACATTCTACCTAACTTGTCGCACTTAATTTTAGTTTTCACATAAAGTTTCCTACAGATTCTTCGATCTTCTCTTTTGAATAAGCAAAAATCGACAGTGAACCAAAACGTGTCCATGCAAACCAACCATGCAAAAATTAAATATTCAAAATGACCAACCCTGTAAGCACAAGTAAAAGATATGGCTAACAATATAACGCAACAACACAATCGAAAATCGAAAACACGTAGTCTGCGAAAATTCAAAATTTTTCTATTTGTGCAAACCTCGTAGGTTGCTTCGTGTATAATTTTCACAAATTAACCGCACAACCCCAACCGAAAATCAACATTGAAAATCATTACTTATGTTGATGTGCGTATAAAATGTGTGTTATAGAGCTTTGCCCGTCATTTGATAAGATGATTGAAGATACTCAAGAGTGACTTTGTGAATTTCAGCAATTTTTCAATTTATATCAGGGAGTGTCGAAAATTTGTTTTCCTTTTTTCAATCTTTTATTTTTCGCTCTTTTACAGTTATATTTCTTTGGCAAACTGTTGGATGGTTGATTGGAATTAAAGTTATTTCAGTTAAGTTCCAAAAGTATAAAATAAGACGGTATATGGTTACTTTTAAGTGTTTCAGCTTATAAGCCATCGTTATCGGTATCGGTATCTTATTAGGTATTATGTCGCATTTTTCTACATACGAAAGAAAAGTCGCTTATCCCATGGCGTATGAACAACATTCTGTGACACGAAGCCAGGACAGCAGTACTGATTTGACTGATGTAATATTGACAATTATTTTGAAATTATTTTAAGAAATTCGGAAAAAGGGATGGAGTCATGTGTAGAAGTTCACGCAAGTGAAGAAAGTTCTCTGATCACCATTCACTTGGGAGTGGCCAGAAACGACTCTTTTACACATGGCTCAAGCAGCTCACGACTTCCGGTCTTTGACCAAGTATCCTCTGGGTAGCCTAAGAACATCCGTTCGAAGGCGAGCTAATATGAGAAGCCGAAACATCTCCTACATAGGGTTGTGCACTGGGTTTGGGACCCGCCACGTAAAAAAACACTCCAATGAAAAAGAAAAAGCAGCCTCGGATGAGAGACCCCCCTTTTGATGACGACCATGGCAAACGAAATAAGGACTACGATTTGAGGGCATGCACCTGGAATGTCCGGACCCTTAATTGGGAAGGTGCCGCTGCCCAGCTGGTTGATGTCTTCGCAAAAATAAAGGCTGACATCACCGCCGTCCAAGAAATGCGATGGACGGGACAAGGACAGAGACGAGTAGGTCCTTGTGACATTTACTACAGTGGCCATATAAAGGAGCGCAAGTTTGGTGTTGGATTCTTGGATTCGTGGTGGGAGAGAGACTCCGTCGCCGAGTACTATCATTCACTCCGGTGAATGAACGTCTAGCCACAATCCGCATCAAAGCGAGGTTCTTCAACATATCGCTGATTTGCGCCCACGCCCCGACGGAAGAGAAGGACGATGTGACCAAAGATGTCTTTTATGAGTGCTTGGAGCGCACTTATGAGAGCTGCCCACGCCACGATGTCAAAATCGTGCTTGGCGACTTTAACGTCAGGGTGGGTAAAGAAGGTATCTTTGGCACTACGGTCGGTACATTCAGCCTCCACGACGAAACATCCCCAAATGGGTTGAGGCTGATCGACTTCGCCGGAAATATGGTTATCTGTAGTACTAGATTCCAGCATAAAAAGATTCATCAAGCTACCTGGCTGTCTCCGGATCAAAAAACTACCAACCAGATCGATCATGTTGTGATAGACGGAAGACACGTCTCCAGTGTTTTAGATGTGCGTGCGCTTCGAGGTCCTAACATCGACTCGGACCGCTATCTTGTTGCAGCCAAGATTCGCACCCGCCTCTGTGCAGCAAAAAACGCACGACAACAAACACAAGGAAGGTTCGACATCGAGAAGCTGCAATCACAACAGACAGCCGAACGATTTTCTACTCGGCTTGCACTCCTGCTCTCTGAGAGCACTCGTCAACAACTCGGTATAAGGGAACTGTGGGGCGGCATTTCAAACTCCTTACGTACGATCGACCACTACACGTGCGGGATGGGATAGATACCGAGAGTTGAAGAGGGAAGCGAGATGCGTTTGTAGACAGAAGAAGAAAGAGGCCGAAATGCGTGAGAATGAAGAGCTAATAAACTGGCCGACAGGGGTAATGCTTGAAAATTCTACGAAAAAATGCGGCGGCTTACAGAAGGTTTTAAGACCGGAGCATACTCTTGTAGAATCCCCAAAGGTGATCAAATGACCGATGCCCAGAGCATACTTAAATTATGGAGGGAACACTTCTCCAGCCTGCTGAATGGCGGTGAACCCACAACACCAGGAGAAGGCGAACCCGATTCCCCAATCGATGACGATGGAGCAGACGTTCCATTGCCCGACCATGAAGAAGTTCGAATAGCAATTGCCCGCCTGAAGAACAACAAAGCGGCAGGGGCCGATGGATTGCCGGCCGAGCTATTCAAACACGGCGGCGAAGAACTGATAAGGAGCATGCATCAGCTTCTTTGTAAAATATGGTCGGACGAAAGCATGCCCAACGATTGGAATTTAAGTGTGCGAAGCCCAATCCATAAAAAAGGTGTTCAAAATTGAACATGTTCGTTGCTGCCAAAGGACGGACAACAACATTATATTTAAAAACGTTTATATATTATTAAATCTTACTATTGATACATTCCACTATTATTAAATATCTATGTTCAAATATATTGAACATACATACATGCACATAAACATAAACACATACTAAAAATGCATTGTCATGCAAACCAATAGCATTCAACATACAATAACACAAACATTACAAAGGATAAGATGTTTACATATGATAACCCATGGGTTCTTAGAATACATTGTAGCAACTGTCTGTAAATGTACTCACATTAAAACAAATCCAAGGTCACACAACATGTGCACTTGAAAACAATACCATACCATGTAGCATAAACAATATGCTACATATAGTACATATGAACATACACACATACACATATATTAAGATAGTTAAGATAGTTCTTAAAATTGTATATAAATAAGTGAAAATTCTAAATAAAATCAGAATGAAATATTTCTCAGCTCAGTGAAGGTCTTTTCATTTCCCCCCACCAGTGGTAAGGTTTGATAAAATCTTCATTGAGTTTTTAAAGTTTGATCTTACAAATCAAACAGTTTGATTTTATAATTCAAACATTTGGTCCTTCGAGCCGGATAAGTAGCTCGAGCCAAAATTGTAAGACCTGTATGAATAAAATACAGGCAATATATGTAAAAGTCCTATTATATATGTATGTATACAGGCAATATAAAAGCCCTGTTATTTACACAGGCGAATTAGTAAAGAAATTGTAAGACGGGTCCATATTCCCGCATATTTACATATATGATCACATAAGCCGTTTTAGTTCGAAACTAAACGCTGTGTAAATACTGTTATTAAAAAAAATATTCAGCGGCTGTGAATCGAGGCACAGCAAGGTCAACCAGGCGACCAAAACAATTACCTCCAACGATTTTTTTAAAGAATAAAAACAGTTTATTAAAAAAAAAATTGTTAAAATGTCGAACACTGCGGACATGTTACAAAGGAAAGGCGTTCTACGCGTAGAAGGTATCAAATCCAAGGTCACACAACATGTGCACTTGAAAACAATACCATACCATGTAGCATAAACAATATGCTACATATAGTACATATGAACATACACACATACACATATATTAAGATAGTTAAGATAGTTCTTAAAATTGTATATAAATAAGTGAAAATTCTAAATAAAATCAGAATGAAATACCAGTGGTAAGGTTTGATAAAATCTTCATTGAGTTTTTAAAGTTTGATCTTACAAATCAAACAGTTTGATTTTATAATTCAAACAAAAGGAGACCCCACAATCTGCGCCCACTACCGTGGGATTAGCCTCCTCAACATCGCATATAAGGTTCTATCCAGTGTATTGTGTGAAAGATTGAAGCCCACCGTCAACAAACTGATTGGACCTTATCAGTGTGGCTTTATACCTGGGAAATCAACAACCGACCAGATATTCACCATGCGCCAAATCTTGGAAAAGACTCATGAAAGAAGAATCGACACACACCACCTCTTCGTCGATTTCAAAGCTGCTTTCGACAGCACAAAAAGGAGCTGCCTTCATGCCGCGATGTCTGAATTTGGTATCCCCGCAAAACTAATACGGCTATGTATACTGACGTTGAGTAACACCAAAAGTTCCGTCAGGATCGGGAAGGACCTCTCCGAGCCATTCGATACCAAACGAGGTTTCAGACAAGGCGACTCCCTATCGTGCGACTTCTTCAACCTGCTTCTGGAGAAAATAGTTCGAGCTGCAGAACTAAATAGAGAAGGTACCATCTTTTATAAGAGTGTACAGCTGCTGGCGTATGCCGATGATAGTTCTGCTTTCTCAAGGCTGGACAAGGAAGCACAGAAAATGGGTCTGGCAGTGAACGAGGGCAAAACGAAATATCTCCTGTCATCAAACAAACAGTCGTCGCACTCGCGACTTGGCTCTCACGTCACTGTTGACAGTCATAACTTTGAAGTTGTAGATAATTTCGTCTAGTTAGGAACCAGCGTAAACACCACCAACAATGTCAGCCTGGTAATCCAACGCAGGATTGCTCTTGCCAACAGGTACTACTTCGGACTGAGTAGGCAATTGAAAAGTAAAGTCCTCTCTCGACGAACAAAAGCTAAACTCTATAAGTCGCTCATAATTGCCGTCCTGCTATATGGTGCAGAGGCTTGGGCGATGACAGCAACCGATGAGTCGACGTTACGAGTTTTCGAGAGAAAAATTCTGAGAAAGATTTATGGTTCTTCGCGTATTGGCCACGGCGAATATCGCATTCGATGGAACGATGAGCTGTACGAGATATATGACGACATTGACATAGTTCAGCGAATTAAAAGACAGCGGCTACGCTGGCTAGGTCATGTTGTCCGGATGGATGAAAACACTCCAGCTCTGAAAGTATTCGACGCAGTACCCGCCGGGGGAGGCAGAGGAAGAGGAAGACCTCCACTCCGTTGGAAGGACCAAGTGGAGAAGGACCTGGCTTCGCTTGGAATATCCAACTGGCGCCACGTAGCGAAAAGAAGAAACGACTGGCGCGCTGTTGTTAACTCGGCTATAATCGCGTAAGCGGTGTCTACGCCAATAAAGAAGAAGAAGAAGCAAATATGTTCGAGTAAACACATATATTGTGAATGTAAATAGTTACTTGTTGTACAAAATATTGTTGAGGAAGCACTATACATATACATATGTATATGTACAAAATATGTAATATGTGTTCTTTAATCTCAATATGGGCGCCTAACTATGTCTTTTTGGTAAGAAGTTTACGGTGTTGTGGAAAATTTTGAAAGTATATGCTTATAAATGCCGACTTATTGTCGGAATATTTATTTTTATTAATTAAACCATAATGATACAACACTTTTCGTATACCTGTATGTTTGAACTGCATTAAAAAATATGATTTAAAAATTAAAAATAATTTAATTTAAGCAATTTTAATATCTATAAAAATTCAATGACTATTATTATCTCTGAAGTTTGTTAAATTCATTCTCATTCCCTATGGGTCCAAATGTTAATTTACAACAGTCTTAGCTATAAGCTGATTATCTCGAGATTATCGCTACTTTTATTGCCATTCCATATTCTATTCAGTGTATATTGAAGACAATAACTACTTTATTCTTTTATCTTGTGTATACTTAATTTACACCAGCATATAGATACTTACATCTATTATTATATAATGAACTACATACAGATCCCGCACTAAAGAAATTCGGCTACGACATAAGTATGTGGTACCATTCATTCCCTGTCATTATATTGACAAACAATTAACGCCTTACATACTCGCATTTTCATAAAAAAACAGGAGAATGCCAAAAATTAGAAAAAGTTACTTCAGTTGCACCCAAGCTAGATATTTGCGGTTTCTTCGGAGGTTGCCGGTTGTTTGTTGGCTTTAGACCGCTGATTTCTGGTTGCTTGTGGACACTGATTTTATGTCACTTTCCGCAATTGTTATAGTTTTTGACTTTCATAATTTCACTTTTTTCTTTCGTTGCCTAAATGTGAAATCACTGTGAATTCCTGAGATATCAATGCACTTATACTAATATGGTACATACATAAGGAATACATCTACAAGTAGATATATGTATGTTTGCGGATGTTTGTCCATAACTAATAAAAATAGCAAACAAAAAAAGTTTGGTTGGCCCAAATTATATTTTTAGTTTTAAGGAATATATTAGTATATTTTTTTGAAAAGGATTACGACATTTAAAAAAAAATTATAATTCAATAAAATTTAAAAGTTAAGAAAAAATCAATAATAAAGAAAAACGCTGTTAAATAACTAGAAAGCAAAGGTTAAATGCAAAAATATTATTAAATTATTGTTTAGTATCACCACTTTCCCTTCTCAATTCATAAACAAAATGTATTTGAATGTGGTAACAGAACATCGCATTTTCGTAAAATAATTTACCTATGAGAAGTAAAACCGGTAGAGCGGGTTCCGAGATAGGGGATTTCACCTGGAAGTGGGCAGTGCCACGCCTATAGCCCAATTTTTATATCGGCCCAGTCATACCATCTTAAGTGTAAAATTAATTGTATCTGGTGTATTTGATTTATCGCGTCTTTAGTAGGTTTTGTCAGTACCCCGTTTAGGAGAGTGAGCATTTTCACACTTTCGCTGGATATTTTTTTTTTACATTTACGCTATGCAAATTTGGTTGTTGTAGCTTTAGTGATTTAAGATATATGTACGTTAAACTTATTAGATTGCGGGGCCACGCCCACTATTTCAAATTTCCCAGAAGTGTCCGTTGCCACTGCAATTGCCTGTGTCAAGTAAGAGTCTTATATCTTAATTTAGTGCTTAGTTTTGATACTTTATATGTTAATGGCTAATGGCGATTTGTGGGCGTGGTAGTGTTCCAATTGCGAACCAAATATTTTTTTTTTGCTGAGAAAGCCGCGTACTTTCGTCAAGATATCTCACTTGTTACTCAAGTTATAGCTTGTACTGATGGACGGACGGATAGACAGACAGTCAACCGGATTTCAACTTTTCTCGTCATCCTGATTACATCTATTTATATAACCCTATTTCTATCTTGATTAATTTTAGATGATACATACAACCATTAGATAAATAAAAACTACTATACTCTGAAGAAGCATATCGCAGGAGTAATCCGATTAAGAGGTTAGGGGTAGTTAGAATTTTCAAAAAAAATTTTTTATTTGCATTTTCGTTAAGTGTAATATCTTAAAAATATTTCCTGAAAATTTCACGTTGATCCGATAATTAGTTTTTGAGTTATTCGACAAATAACAAAGAGAGCTCGGGCAGTTCAAAGCGATAGTGTGAAACTTTAAACGCGTTTTTCTATGTTTTTTGAATCGGTGACAACTGTAACTCGAAAACCGTTCAGTAGATTTTTATGAAATTTATGCAGCTTTTAGAATACATAATAAACTCGAGCCTGATCGAAGGATTTTTATTTTTTCGAAAATTTCGATTTTTTAAGACCAATTAACTGTTGATTTTTTGGCAAAAATTTAGAAAAAATATTTCCTGAGGCCGCCAAATTGTTAATTTTGAAAATAAAAAATCCTTCAATCAGGCCCGAGTTTATCTATTTATAAAACTATTTTTTTTTGTCCGATTGATTTTAGATGAATCTCCAAGGACTTATGCTTGTCACCGCAAGTACCTTTTTTTGGGAAAAAATGTAACTAATACTGTAAATAAATCCATATTTCTCTTTCTCTTATTTCTACTTTCTTATTTTTAATAAAGCAAACAATTAAGAGTAGCCACATAAAGTGAAACTGCCATTTGATGTGAATAGCATTTAGCGATGAGAAGGTTAAATATTTTTAAATAAAATCAGCCGCAGAGCGAGGCGAGAAAAATAAATATTTAATTTCCAGATTGCAAATGCCTCAGAGGCATGGAATTGTTGACTGCAACCAATTAAAATATCAGAATAATACACAGTTAATGCACAGATTTCCTTTAAGACAAACTTAATTTAATTTAATTAAAACAAGTAAGGAAGGGCTAAGTTCGGGTGTCACCGAACATTTTATACCCTCGCACAATAAAGTGATAATCGAGATTTCATTATACGTCATTTACATATTTTTCAAATAACGTATTTTTGTAAAGTTTTATTCCGCTATCATCATTGGTTCCTAATGTACTATATATTATACAGAGAAGGCATCAGATGGAATTCAAAATAGCGTTATATTGGAAGAAGGCGTGGTTGTGAACCGATTTCACCCATATTTTGTACATGTCATCAGGGTGTTAAGAAAATATTATATACCGAATTTCATTGCAATCGGTTTAGTAGTTCCTGAGATATGGTTTTTGGTCCATAAGTGGGCGAGGCCACGCCCATTTTCAATTTTTAAAAAAAGCCTGGGTGCAACTGCATTCTGCAATTTCTTCCGTAAAATGTAGTGTTTCTGACGTTTTTTATTAGTCGGTTAACGCACTTTTAGTGATTTTCAACATAACCTTTGTATGGGAGGTGGGCTTGGTTATTATCCGATTTCTTCCATTTTTGAACTGTATATGGAAATGCCTGAAGGAAACGACTCTATAGTGTTTAATTGACATAGCTATAGTAGTTTCCGAGATATGTACAAAAAACTTAGTAGGGGGCGGGGCCACACCCACTTTTCCAAAAAAATTGCGTCCGCATATGCCCCTCCCTAATGCGATCCTTTGTGCCAAATTTCACTATAATATCTTTATTTATGGCTTAGTTATGACACTTTATAGGTTTTCGGTTTCCGCCATTTTGTGGGCCGATTTTGCCCATCTTCGAACTTAACCTTCTTATCGAGCCAAGGAATACGTGTACCGAGTTTCATCATGGTATCTCAATTTTTACTCAAGTTACAGCTTGCACGGACGGACGGACAGACGGACGGACAGACGGACGGACGGACAGACAGACATCCGGATTTCGACTCTACTCGTCGCCCTGATCACTTTGGTATATATAACCCTATATCTGACTCTTTTAGTTTTAGGACTTACAAACAACCGTTATGTGAACAAAACTATAATACTCTCCTTAGCAACATTGTTGCGAGAGTATAAAAATGTCGACAAGTAGCGACAAACGCAGTTTAGCCTGCACATTTTCTTGTACAACCTTCAATATTTAAAAGATACATATGGCTGGATGCGTGTGATTGTAAACCCCGTATTAACAAAGCGAGCCACTGTGGCGTATACGTAATGCGCTTATAATGAGAGCGCACAACAGCGCCAACGCCTCATTTTTGTTGTACATTGCTTTGATTATTCTTGTTGTATTTATTTGGCAACTACCTGCCGGTATGTATTATTCTACGGCAAAGATACCCTTGGATTACGTGGCACAATGCAGTACCCGTTAAATGAGCAGGCAGACTCAAGAGTGAACTGAATATAAACCTCTACTGATAAACAAAGCAGCATTGTATTGGTAGGGGCTTGCTCACTGAGATCTTTACAACACACTGATTTTCTTGATTGTGTTTTAAGAAAAATGCGGTGCAGGTTTTTTACAAAAGTGATCGCACAGATGCAAAAAGGACTTATAAGTTTCTTTAAGAAGTTTGTAATTACAATACTTACTATAGACATAGTTATAGACGTGTAAACATGGAGTTCACTAACTCCAAAACTCGCGCTATTTTAAAGTTTTCCTTCGTTAAGGGCAAATTTGCTAGAAAAACGTTCCGTGAGATTAATGGTGTTTTGGGGGATGGTACTCTATCACCTCGAACTGCGGAGGAATGGTTTTGACAATTCAGAACGGGTGAAAACGACACCATGGATAAGCCAGCCGGAGGAAGACCTGTGACGAAGGGGAGTTAGTCACCAAACCATTTTAAATTATCTGCAGAAGACTGAAAAATTTTTGCTGTGTGTTTGGTGGGATTGGAAGAAAATCATTCACTATGAGCTGCTCCCATATGGCCAGACACTTAATTCTACCATTTACTGCGAACTACTGAACCGCTTGAAGCAGGCGATCGATCAGAAGCGTTCAGAATTGGCCAACAGAAAGAGTGTAGTATTCCACCAGGACAACGCCAGACCACACACTTTGTTGATGACTCGTCAGAAGTGATTACCACAGTGGTGTTAATTTCATATACATAGTAGCAGTGGCCATTGTAGAATTCGGACCATTTCCACAGATTGAAATGTGAACCGTAAGGTTCCCACATACATATATTACAATCGGTTGAAGTTGGTCGAGTAGTTAGGAGATATACTACTGTGATCAAATTGGAAGATGAATTTTGTCCATTTTATTTCCTTGAAAGTAATTCCTTCCCTCTGCAATATACTTATGCCAACGAATTTCCCAGTCATCATAGCACTTGGGGAAATCTTTCGTCGTTATGGCCATCAAAGCCTTCTTCGATTCAACTTTTATATCCTCAATTGAGTCAAAACGGTGTACTCGGAGTGGTCATGTGAATTTGCTGAATAGCCAGAAGTTACACGAAGGTAAATCAGGCGAATGCGGTGGTTGCAGCATGATATTAGTTGAAAATGTGGCGAAATGATCACGAATAACAAATGCAGTATGAGATGGTGCATTATCGCACTTCTTTGGTCAATAAATTCAGACATAGTAAAAATCGAAGAATTCACTTTAAGAGCCTCCCAAAACGACGCGTACCTCAAATACTAATGAATATTTTGACATGAGATTTAGCATAGATGTCACTAACAGTACTACCAACTTAAAATTTCACCTTTCAATTTCATCACTGTTGTAGGCTTTCACCTAAGTGTGAACGATACCAAACAAAGTAACCATTTTCCATAAAATAATATACTTTGGGCAAGCTAGATTAAGTTTGTTACAAGGTTTTAATACCCAGTAAGAAACCACAGAGACCCTATAAACTTTATAAACGAATGATTAGTATGACAAGACCGTCTGCATATATGGCAAGTGTGCCGAGATTAGTTTTTAGTTAGTTGTTGATTCCGATTTCTACGGAAATCAGACTACAACCACGGTTACTTCCCACACATCCCAATTTTAAATTTCATCAGATCCTCTTACTTTCCCAAATGCGAATCAAACACTGATGAATGTATCGGGAAAAGCTTTGCCCGTGTAGTGCGTTTAAAGTAGGCTACTTTATTGCCGAAAATTATCGCACCAAAACTATTCAGGTCTCCGCATATCGAATATGTGGATCAATGTTCCAATAACGAACTTTTTATCGAAAATATCGGCTAATCTCTGAGATATACATATGGTGGAAATTGAGAAAGAATCCTTTCTTAATAGAAGTATACCTGCATGGCAAAAATATGTTGAATCTGTTCAATAATTTCTTTAACCCACATACCTAATAGAAAGACTTTTGAAACTCTAGTTTACCTTTTAACGAACACATCGGTTACTGCAATGAAGATGAGAAAACCTGGCAAGTTACCAGACTATGAAATGTTGGGTTACACCCGAACTTAGCCCTTCATTACTTTCTTTGAAAAATAAGCTGAACAAATTATGAAAAATTTTGTGAATATTTGTTTTCATTTGTCTGTCCCTACAACATCACAAGCAAATATTTGCTGAAATTATTCGGAGCTTTCAATTTAGTTTAAGCATCAATAAATGATTTAACTCCCCTTGTAACGCAAAATTCAAGTTTTTGAGGTTTTTAGTCCTTCCGAACAAATTTTCTGCTTTCCATTGCTCAGCAATAGTACATTGTGCGAAAGGGCAAAATTTGAAACAACGTAACAAAATCGAGCTCGCAGATCACAGTTTAGTTATTGGCTGATCTATGACAATATTTATCCTCTAACGGTGTCTCACCGTACAAATACACTCATGTGCAAAACAATAACAGAGCAACAAGTGTATTCTATTTTTATATGCTAGTTTCTGACATACCTCAGACATACCACACTCAAATTACTAGATATCGCGCACTCTAACTCGGTGAAAGCAGTCTCTGCTTACATTAATGACACATAGTGTAGCCATGCTGACGGGTGTTGCTTTACATTGCAGCGTTTACAGCGTTCGTTGTCTATCAAATCATAGCGAATATTGTTGGGCCCCGTGCGCAACTGTTTACAGTGGCAGTCAAATTAATATCTTTGGAATGTATGCATGCAGGATTGTGAAATTTATTAGAGTACAGAAAATGGAAGCTTAATATCCGTATTAAAGGCTTCAATTATCTCGGCTTTATTTACGTAGTCCAGCGACTTCTCATAACCCCATAACAATAGCCCAGCCGTGTTAAATCGTACGTTTTTGGATGCAAGATAATGCGCTAAGTAATTTGGGAGAAATATAGACCATTGAATTCCTCTGTCCATAAAACACATCAACAGTGACTATATGAAGATGTAGCGGCATCTGAAAAAAGGTTAGAAAATCATCATCGTTCCAAATGCAATAATTTTGTTACTAACGTACCCCTTCAACCAAAGTGAACAATTTCATTGCTGAAGAAAATTCCTTGTTAAAATTTGGATCGATTATATTCACAAAACTTGTTGCTATAGAGTAAAATAGTTTTATTAACCTAACGGTTGCAAGTATCACCTAAAAGTAAGCGAGATAGATATATGGATATATATAAATATATAAATGATCAGAGGGGCGAGAAAAGTTGAAATCTGGGTAACTGTCTGTCTGTCCGTTCGCCCGTGCTAGCTGTATGAAACCAGATATGTGAGTTTCTTAATACAAACAAGTAAGGAAAGGCTAAGTTCGGGTGTCACCGAACATTTTATACTCTCGCATAATAAAGTGATAATCGAGATTTCATTATCCGCCATTTACATATTTTTCAAATACCGTATTTGTGTAAAGTTTTATTCCGCTATCATCATTGGTTCCCAATGTATATATTATACAGAGAAGGCATCAGATGGAATTCAAAATAGCGTTATATTGGAAGAAGGCGTGGTTGTAAACCGATTTCACCCATATTTCGCACATGTCATCAGGGTGTTAAGAAAATATTATATACCGAATTTCATTGCAATCGGTGGAGTAGTTCCTGAGATATGGTTTTTGGTCCAGAAGTGGGCGACGCACAGTGGGGTAAATTGTGCTCAAAATGGAGCACAAGTCTTCTAGTTATGGAAAAGTTATTTTTTTTAGTTAATTAATCATAAAGAAGTAAGAAAATAATGCAATTCGAGTGTTTTGATTGTTTTTTTATATCTTAAAAAACAAAATATGCTGAACATCGGTTTTCTAAATTTTTAATTTTTTAAGCTTCAAATTTTATTTAAAATATATAAACTGTTTCTTCATCACTATAATCTTCGCTTGAATTTTTATCATCGCCTTCATCATCATCGTCATCATCAACTTCATTATTATTGCCACTCTCTATCACGATCAACTCTAATGCTTCTTCGGGTAAATCCTGCACTTTTTTTGGTAATTTTCTTGTGGTTGATATAACGGGGTCAGAACTGACTAAAAGTCTTCATTTGCTTTTTTTCTACTGAATTTGCGAGAAAAATGTTCTCTAAAATTCTTAAAATCTTTGTTTCGAGCTTCCTGAGCTTCTTCTAATAATTGTCCGATTGGCAACATAGCGTGCGATATTGTCTCTGTACCATGGATAAAATATTTGTGAAGTGTTGGAGGCATGTTATACCAAGGATAACATTCAATGAAATATTTTGCTGTATTTAAAGCGTAGTCACGAAACTTCTGTACCTCAATATCGTGCCCACTAGAAACAACTACGAGTATTGTATGCATCTTTTTAATCAAATTTATGTCAACTTTAGTAATTGCTGCTGACATCTCGGGATTTTGAAAGAAACGCCTAGCTGTATTGCCATCGTTAGAATTCCCAAGGCCAGGTTTCGGTTGGTCAACAATCAGACCAATTTTATCTTTAAATCCTTTTTGGATCCGTGCTTTATTTTCCGAAACTAATAGTTTCTCGCTTTCTGTTCGAGCTTGCCACTTTTTTATAGACAATTTATATGATAAGTGGAGAAGACATTCAAAGAACCTAATCCACCCATGAAGTATTGAAAGCCCAAACTGTAAATTTTCTGTTTTCATAACTTTCTTCACCATTTCATCAATTTTATTAAAATCTTTCGAGCTAGCTCCACATAAATAACATTTTTGTGTAGATGTTGTTTCTGTTAATGCGTTGCATACTTTTCCATCAACCATAGATAAAATTAAATTGTGTTTAACTTCCAAATATTTATTTCCATAAGGTATAACCAAATTAACAAGATTTCGTATTTCTATACCAACTCTTTCGTTTTCAGTTCTAGAAACAGCTGTGGACTCTTTTACAAATTCAATTTTAAAAGGCCTGCAGAACCTGGTAGAAGCTGGGCGCGGATTTTGCCACATAATTTTGCTTCCACAAATCAACCTGATTGGAACAATACAGGTGATGAAAACTGATGAATCATTTGCACCCGGATTATGGTACGCTTGCTTATATGAGCTGTGTCCAGAGCTTCCATCGAATCCCCACTTGGTGTACAAGCATAAATTCGTCATTTCCTCATCGTTTAATGTTTTAATTACGTTATTTTGGGCTAAAGTTATACGCTCAATGGTATGGTCTAAAAGGGCTTGCAAGCTTACTTGTGCTGAAATCTCGCAAAAATGCATGCTCTCACGTCTAGGATAACAATCCTTTTTTGCTGATTGGACATATGAATAGCAAGGAAACCTATTTGGAGCAGATTGCCTCATAACATTGTACTGTTGTCGAGATAACTTTGCTTCCACCAAAACAAATAAAGCGTCTTCTTTGGACATTTGCTGTGATAGTGATGATTTGGCAATACTTTTATGAAATTTTTTCGCTCTCGATGGTGAACTTGCAACCTCTTTCACTATTGAAATCCCAATATTTTAAGGCTTTCGCCCAAAAAAAAATTAAAATACTTAGAGACACGTAAAAACACAAATGAAATCTTTTTGTATTTACTAAATTACCTGAACAAGAAGGCTCTATTAAAATTTTCTAAGGATTTTTCCAGTTAAAGAAAATAAAAAACTTCGAAAAATGAAAAAAAAAATCACGTATATCACTGTGCGCATACAAAAAGAAATAAACATGCAATTTTCAGAGAATATTACAAGAAAACTGTAAATTTTTTGCCAAATATTTATTCAGTTAGTGATGTAGAATTTTATCTACTTTTGTTTGATACCAAAAATTTACTTGTACCTTGAATTTTGATTTTTGAATTAATCTCCAAAATCGACACATTTTACCCCAATGTGCGACGCCACGCCCATTTTCAATTTTTAAAAAAAGCCTCGGTGCAGCTTCCTTCTGCCATTTCTTCCGTAAAATTTTGTGTTTCTGACGTTTTTTGTTAGTCGGTTAACGCACTTTTAGTGATTTTCAACATAACCTTTGTATGGGAGGTGGGCGAGGTTATTATCCGATTTCTTCCATTTTTGAACTGTATATGGAAATGCCTGAAGGAAACGACTCTATAGTGTTTGGTTGACATAGCTATAGTAGTTTCCGAGATATGTACAAAAAACTTAGTAGGAGGCGGGGCCACGCCCACTTTTCCAAAAAAATTACGTCCAAATATGCCCCTCCCTAACGCGATGCTTTGTGCCAAATTTCACTTTAATATCTTTATTTATGGCTTAGTTATGACACTTTATAGGTTTTCGGTTTTCGCCATTTTGTGGTGGCAGTCTTCGAACTTAACCTTCTTATCTTCTTCTTCTTTATTTGCCAATTCGTATTCGAATATTGGTGATCATATAACATTTAGTACTATGTACAATATTAATAAGCTTAATATTAATATAATAATGTATTTACATGTTAAATATATACTATATATTGTATATTGAAAGAAAAAAAAAAAAATAAAAATATCACAGATTTTGAATTATCGCAGCATATTTCCCTCTATCTCTCGCCACATCTATAAGGTTGCCAATGTTCTGGATTCCTGTCCATTGTCGAATGTTTCGAAGCCACGAAAGTTGTTTACGGCCAATACCCCGTTTTCCTTCAATTTTTCCTTGGATAATTATTTGTAGGAGCTCATACTTAGAGTGCCTCATAATATGTCCTAGGTAGGCTGCTTTTCTTTGTTTTATAGTCCTTAACAACTCTCTATTGCGGTTCACTCTTCTCAAAACTTCACTGTTTGTAACTCGATCTGTCCATGGGATTTTTAGGATTCTTCTAATAAGCCATAGCTCAAAGGACTCTAGCTTGTTCATATCTGTGATTTTTAGAGTCCAAGTTTCCATCGCATAGAGAAGCACTGACCAAACATAACATTTTAAAAAACATATTTTGGTTGTGATGTTGAGGTCATGGCTACATAATAAGTTTTTGTATTTGAGAAAAGTCGTTCGCGCAAATTCGATTCGACATTTTATTTCTTTTGAACAATCCCAATTTTCATTGATCTGACAACCAAGGTACTTGAAATTTTTAACTCTTTCGATTGGACTGTTATTAATCATGAGGTGTGTGTCATTGTATATGTTTTTCCTACTAATAATCATGTACTTCGTCTTGTTTATGTTAATGCGTAGGCCATATTCGTCACTACGTAAGTTAACTCGGCTTACAAGTTCTTGTAATCCCATCAAGCTATCGGCTATAAGTGTAGTGTCATCTGCATAGCGTATATTATTTATGAAAATACCATTAACTTTCACACCTTGATCAATACTGGTTACCGATTCTTGAAATATTACTTCCGAATATATGTTAAATAACAAGGGTGACAGAATGCATCCTTGTCTTACACCTCGTGAAATAGATATTTCTTCGGTTATATCACCATTGATGCTTACATGGGCAGTTTGTTGCCAATACAGATTTCTTATGCAACGAATCTCTTTGTCATCTATTCCCATAGAATGAAGAATTTCCATAAGTTTATCGTGTTTAATGGTGTCGAAAGCTTTCTCATAATCAATAAAGCATAAAAATACATCTTTTTGGACATCTTTACAGTTTTGAACCAAGACTTGTATACAGAACAATGCCTCGCGTGTTCCAAGACCTTCTCTGAGGCCAAATTGCGTCTTACCCATTGCCTCTTCACATTTCTTATATATTCGGGCGTGAATGACTTTTAGAAATATCTTAAGAGCGTGTGACATTAGACTAATTAGTCTGTACTCACTACAATGTTTCGCATTATTTTTCTTAGGTAGTGGTATGAATGTTGATTTTAACCAGTCTTTTGGATATTGGCCATTGTCATAAATTTGGTTAAAAAGCTTTAGTAAAAGAGTCATATTTTTGTCATTTATTAACTTTAAAATTTCAGCTGGAACCTCATCCGGACCTGTTGCTTTGTAATTTTTCATGGATTGTATAGCTCTCTCTATTTCGCCTTTCGTAATATAATTGCCAGTTGGTCTGTGATGAAGATGAAGATTCTGGTCCAATCTACTGTCATCCGAAAAAACGTTTTCAATATATTTTTTCCATATACTTTTCTTTTCATTTATATCAAATACCACCTCATTGTTTTCATTTATGAGGATTGAGGGCGGATTTTTACGATGAATACCTGCGGCTTCTTTCAATTTTTTGTGTAAATGGAAGGTATCATGTAAAAATTGTAGTCTTTCAATTTCTTGGCATTCATTGTTTATCCAGTTTGTTTTTGCATTACGGATCATCTTCCTTATTTTCATATTCAGTTGTCTATACATGTCAGTGTTTTTATTTTTATATTCCCGGCGTTTACTTATTACTTTTAATATGTCATCTGTCATCCAATTATTTTTATTATTTTCTTTCTTTTTTATTCCAAGAGAGTTTTTTGCTGTAGTACAAATTATCTCTTTTAAGTCGCTCCATATACTTTCCGCACTTCCTGATTGGATATCATTTATTTTTTCATTGATTTCACTTTCAAATAGGCGTTTCACACTTTCGTCTCGCAACTTATCAATATTTAGCTTAAATTGAGGCTTACTTTTTTTAATTACGGCTAGCCTTATACGCAATTTTGCCAGTAGCAAGTTGTGATCCGAAGGTACATCCGCTCCTGGATATGTATTGACTTTTTTTATTGAGGAACAGAATCGATTATTTATCAGAATATAATCTATTTGATTTCTGATTATATTATCAGAGGCGTCCGATGGAGATTTCCATGTATAAAGTCTTCTGGGAGGCAGGCTAAATAATGTGTTCGAAATTATTAATTTGTTTTCTTGACAAAATTGAATTAGTCGATCTCCTCTCTCATTTCTTTCACCTAAGCCGTATTGACCTGCAACTCCTTCGACTTTTTCTCTTCCAACTTTTGCATTAAAATCGCCTTGAATTATATTTATTTCGTATGGTTTTGTTAATCTCATAAGTTCGTCTAGTTCATCATAAAAAGTTTCTATTTCGTCATCACTTTTGTCGGCCGTTGGAGCATAGACTTGAATAATATTAATATTCAGTGGTTTTGCAAATAACTTTAGCATCATTGATCTATCAGATTTCGGCACGAATCCGATGACAGATTTTGCAATATTTTCTTTAACTATAATGCCTACACCATTGCGGTGATTTTTAGTTCGGTTGCCAGAGAAAAAGAACTTTGTATTTTGGGAAATAAATTCTCCACAATCTGGCCACCATGTTTCACTTATGCCAAGTAAATCGATGTCTAATTTTTCCATTTCTAAAATCGTATTAGCTAGTTTTCCTTCTTATGGAGCCAATAAATACGTGTACCAAGTTTCATCACGATACCTCAATTTTTACGTAAGTTACAGCTTGCACGGACGGACGGACGGACAGACAGACATCCGGATTTCAACTCTACTCGTCACCCTGATCACTTTGGTATATATAACCCTATATCTGACTCTTTTAGTTTAAGGACTTACAAGCAACCGTTATGTGAACAAAACTATAATACTCTCCTTAGCAACTTTGTTGCGATAGTATAATAAGTTTAATATACATACAAGGAGCTTTCCAAAGTACAGAGGACTTAAAAAAAACAGAACAAATGGTTTTTCCGGCAAAATCAATTTATTTTATTCAAAATAGTCACCTTCTGCCACAATATAGCTTTTTGCACGGTCCAAAAGCATGTCGAACGAGTGTTTTAGCTCGTTGGCAGGTATGGCCGCCAGTATGCCGGTGCAAGCCTTCTAAATAGACTCTACGTCTGCATAACGCTTCCCTATCATGAGCAAATGCATTTTTCCGAAAAGAAAGAAGTCGCACGGTGCCATATCAGGTGAATACGGGGAGTGGTTAATGGTTAACATGTTAGTTTTAGTCAAATAATCAGTCACAAGCGTCGATCGAATTTTGGATTCTCAGCAATTTTGGTCGTCCGCTAATTTGTGCGGAACAAACCGTGCACACACCTTTCGTAAGCCCAAATATTCGGTCGAAATGCGATAAATCGATATTTTGGAGACGTTCAAATCCATTTCCATGAATTTCAATGATGATTTCGGCTGAATTTTGATGAATCCACAATTTCACAATTTTGATGGAATTTCCGGTGATCACGGATTTTGATTGGCCCACATTTTGATGGTCATTTATGTCCTCACGACCACTTTAGAAACGTTAAAACCACTCGTGCACTCTGCTACGGGATAGGCAATCATCACCATAAACACCAATTGAAACGTTTCTGTAAAAGTTTTACCAATGATGATATCAATATCATCGGCATACGCCAGCAGCTGTACACTCTTATAAAAGATGGTACCTTCTCTATTTAGTTCTGCAGCTCTAACTATTTTCTCCAGTAGCAGGTTGAAGAGTCGCACGATTAGGAATCGCCTTGTCTGAAACCTCGTTTGGTATCGAACGGCTCGGAGAGGTTCTTCTCGATTCTAACGGAGCTTTTCGGGTTGCTCAACGTCAGCTTACACAGCCGTATTAGTTTTACGAGGTTACCAAATTCAGACATCGCGGCATAAAGGCAGCTCCTTTTCGTGCTGTCAAAAGCAGCTTTGAAATCGACGAAGAGGTGGTGTGTGTCGATTCTCCTTTCACGGGTCTTTTCCAAGATTTGGCGCATGGTGAATATCTGGTCGGTTGTTGATTTTCCAGGTATAAAGCTACACTGATAAGGTCTAATCAGTTTGTTGACGGTGGGCTTCAACCTTTCACACAATACACTCGATAGATGCGATGTTGAGGAGACTAATCCCACGGTAGTTGGAGCAGATTGTGGGGTCTCCCTTTTTATGGATTGGGCATAGCACACTTAAATTCCAATCGTTGGGCATGCCTTCGTCCGACTATATTTTACAAAGAAACTGATGCATGCTCCTTATCAGTTCTTTGCCGCCGTGTTTGAATAGCTCGGCCGGCAATCCGTCGGCCCCTGCCGCTTTGTTGTTCTTCAGGCGGGCAATTGCTATTCGAACTTCTTCATGGTCGGGCAATGGAACGTCTGCTCCATCGTCGTCGATTGGGTAATCGGGTTCGTCTTCTCCTGGCGTTGTGCGTTCACTGCCATTCAGCAGGCTGGAGAAGTGTTCCCTCCATAATTTAACTACGCTCTGGGCATCAGTGACTAGATCACCTTTAAGGGTTCTACAAGAGTATGCTCCGGTCTTGAAACCTTCTGTAAGCCGCCTCATTTTTTCGTAGAATTTTCGAGCATTACCCCTGTCAGCCAGCTTATCAAGCTCTTCGTACTCACGCATTTCGGCCTCTTTCTTCTTCTGTCTGCAAATGCGTCTCGCTTCCCTCTTCAACTCTCGGTAACTATCCCATCCTGCACGTGTTGTGGTCGATCGCAACGTTGCGAGGTAAGCAGCCTGTTTTCTCTCCGCTGCGACACGGCACTCCTCGTCGTACCAGCTGTTCTTTTGCACTTTCCGAAAACCAATGGTTTCGGTTGCAGCTGTACGTAAGGAATTTGAAATGCCGTCCCACAGTTCCCTTATACCGAGTTGTTGACGAGTGCTCTCAGAGAGCAGGAGTGCAAGCCGAGTAGAGAATCTTTCGGCTGTCTGTTGTGATTGCAGTTTCTCGACGTCTAACCTTCCTTGTGTTTGTTGGCGTGCGTTTTTTGCCACACAGAGGCGGGTGCGAATCATGGCTGCAACAAGATAGTGGTCTGAGTCGATGTTAGGACCTCGGAGCGTACGCACGTTTAGAATACTGGAGACGTGTCTTCCATCTATCACAACGTAATCGATCTGGCTGGTGGCTTTTCGATCCGGAGACAGCCAGGTAGCTTGATGTATCCTCTTGTGCTGGAATCTATTACTACAGATAACCATATTTCGGGCCTGGGCGAAGTCAATCAGCCACAACCCTTTGGGGATATTTCCTCGTCCATCGCATTTCTTGGACGGCGGTGATGTCAGCCTTTATCCTCACGAGGACATCAACCAGCTGGGCAGCGGCATCTTCACAATTAAAGGACCGGGCATTCCAGGTACATGCCCTTAACTCGTAGTCCTTATTTCGTTTGCCATGGTCGTCGTCAAAAGGGGGTTTCTCATCCGAGGCTGTTGGCAGTTTTTCATTGGTATAGTTTTTTAAGTGGCGGGCCCCAAACCCACCGCACACCCTATGTAGGGGATGTTTCGCCTTCTCACTTTAGCTTGCCTTCGAACGAATGTTCTTGGGCTACCCAGAGGATACTTCGTCAAAGACCGGAAGTCGTGAGCTGCTTGAGCCATATGTAAGAGAATCGTTTCTGGCCACTCCCAAGTGAATGGCGATCAGAGAACTTTTCTCACGTGCGTGAACTTCTACACATGACCCCATCCTCCAATGTGTGATATATATAGTATAACTGAAATTATGCGATAATTTTTCCCTTATAATAATATGTCTGTATGTCAAAAATCGGACCAATACTTCCGTTAGACCCCATACACATAACATACAGATTTTCCACGTGACTTAATTCAGCATATATCGGCCAATACGTGAGGTATCTCAATGAAAATATGAGGACGTGTTGTATTCATAACAGTATATCTTTGTGCCTTAAATAGATGAAATTGGGGAAAACATCACTAATGTGAGGATTTTCGAACTTCCGGCAGACTTTACTCTATATGATTGCTTTTTCATTTTAAAGTATTTCACTGGTTTTGATTCTAGTAAGGTGCAAGAGTATAAAAAGTTCGGCTGCGCCCTAACTTAGCCTTTGCTTACTTATTTTGGATCTATGTTTGCACATTGTTGCAGAGTAAACCATATCATTATGAAAGGGCAGTCCAAATTGATCATAAACTCAGTAACAGCTGTGAAAACATCAATTTGGAAAAAGTATCACCTCACTGAAAACCAAACGTCTACAAAAACTCCCTTAGATATTGGATATTTTGGAAGGTTGGGACTTCCGCGAATATAAACCCTATTGACTTTTTAAAAAAATTTATGTTTTTACTTTGGATTTTTCTATTTGAATATTTGGGTTTTTCGCTATTAGGTCAATATAAAGAGGAACAATAAATATTTTATTAAAAACATATAGTTTGAGACATAAGAAAGTAAGTGAAAGTAATGTTCGTGAAAGAAAAGAAATGGTGTACACGATAACCTAACTAAAACTTAAAAATTTTTATTTTTTTATATTTTATATCATTTGAATTTTTAATATTATGTGAAAAAATTTATATGCAAAAGATAAGGATCTTTTTATTACGTACAACATTACCATATAACTTTTTCTATAGGACTCATAGTTTTTCCGGGAATCGAGATAAACCATTTTTAATCCTCAAATACTCAGTCACGTTTCTTCCCTTCTTTTCGACCTCCGACCGCCCCGTCCGCCATAAATTATTTTTCCCTTAAAACTTGCTATTTTGTCTCTCGTTTAGTATGAGTTTCAGCTTATTTGTTTTTCTGTTTTTGTTCTTGTTTTTAAACATTGTCTACTTTGATCTATATGTAGCTTCCTTCTAAATGGAGAAGATTTCAGTTAGGGAATATTAGAATACAGAATGAAAATTGTTCTGTTATTCTTTTATAGTTTTAAAGAGTTATATAAAGCAAAATTTATCAAACAAACATATTATATTTGGAATATCACATTTTGTAAATAAATTAAATTTTTTCGAAAAGCATAAATTAGAAGTTATTTCGGAAACTTAAGCTTAGTAAGTAACTTTATAGTCAATCGAGTTGTCATGTTTTATCTATCACGCTTGCACAGGGTGTACCGTTAACTCCAGTGCAGTGAACTTGAAATTTTTTACTTGGATTTTTAAGTAGCTGTATGGGGGATTAAGCCCAGATGACATTGGCCATATTTAATTTGCTAAGAAACTCAGTGAACCACATTTAATTTATTGTATATATTGTAAATGTTTGCTTAAACCTTTGGTATATATGTACATATGTATATTCTATATTAGGGTGGGTAAAAAAATTGATTGTTTTCGCTTAGCAGTCTTAAAAATACGTTGTTATACACCTCTCAGAAAATATTTTCAAATATAATCCCGTAATTGTTACGGAAAGGTCCTTAGAGATTTATATTTTTTTTCTAACTATGAGATAAGAAATTTCAAATTTCACTTTGAAGTACTCGAAAAAATTTTCGTTTCATCGATTTTATAGGAAATAAAATGCTCTTCAAAAAGGTCATTAACGATTTTTTCGTAAACCTAACCGTTTTAAAGGTATTATCTGTTGAATTTTGATTATTTTAAGGAAAGTTTAGTTTTTCCTTATTAATTTTATAAATCAATAAAAATGGCATTATATATAAGAAAACTAAAAGTATTGATGGAATAGAGCTCTGTCACTTTACCAAGCGAAAAATTTCGATTTTGGTTTTTGGCCCATCCTAATATATATACATATGTATATATCCGATAACAAGTGTATATATACTAATTGTATGTGCTTTAGCTTTTAAGTAAATATATATGTATGTCTATATGTGTATGTCTGAACATGTTAACAAGGTGTTTCTTTTCCGTTTATTTTCAGTGCTATTAAGGTAATTGACATGCTTCAAAAGGGGAAATGTATACTAAATGAGCCAATAAAATGTCGGCGCCTAAAAATTGATAACGAAAAGTGTGCATATACTAAATACTGGCGAACCGCACATAGCCTTAATAATATATTGTGTATATAACTGAGTAATGGTTTTGTAAACAGTTTGAAACGAATTGTGGTATAAGTGTGGCGCATTAAAAGAAATGTTAAGTGTTTCTTAATAATATAAAATCGCGAAAATTTTGAAAAAATCTTGTTTAAAACAACAACTATTTACATAATTGTGGCTTTACCAGAAGACGGTATAGTGCATGATAACAATTGGACACAACCAAACACAACTAGTGAAAAAATTGTGCATTTGCCTACGCTAAAGCTAACGATTTCGCCACATACAAGTAAACATACAAGCAAACAAAAAAGTAGAACTACATTTTCACGCTTCCGAATGTCATGATTTATCATCATGTGGACATATATGATGGCAGCAAGCCGTGGAGAACGGGCGAATATGATGATGTCTGCATCGAGGCGTCGCAATGAAAGTGAATCACCGAAATATGGATACAAGTAAGTCACACTAAAGCTAATAGTATATATTTGGTCAGAAGCATGTCACTGTGCAAAATCGGATGACCGTAACCATGAATTAGGCTATTCACCTTTGTGAGAGCATATTTCTAATAATATACATATAAGGGAGAGTTTAGGGACAAGAAGTATGTATGCTTATTAACTGAAAGCATTTATATTTCGATTATTCTAACCTGAAATAAAGCATACTTCTAAGCGTCTAATTAAATATTAAATCTCTAAAATCCATTTAAAATGTAGATATACTAAAAATTGATATACTTTTGCCTATTTAAGGTAGGTAACATAGCCTTTGATACAAAAAAATATCAAATTAAGTGAAGGGTAGTCTTATGAAAAGTTCTTTAAAAAAGTATACTTATAGGATATATTTATAGCATACACTTAGGCGTTTTATTACAAAATTGCTAATTTAAACTCTATTTCAATTTTATGTAGCCACACATTGCTAATACAAGAAATTTCTATATAACTCAAAATTCCTCACCCTCTCTTACATGCCATTCGAAAAACAGCCTCGAACGCTCAATGCCATATCGTTCGACCGCCCGCCATAATGTGCTACCACTGCACTCATCAGCAAGCTCTACTTTACCGCCCGGTTCTTATACGTCCTATGGGCATACTTCGACAACAACAACACCATACTACGAATCACACCATCTCAGCAGCAGCCAGGCCGCTGACGGCAATTTGCCAAGCGCAAGCACCAGCGCCGTTTCCACAGCCAGTCCGCCGCCATTTCACACACACGCTGCTGCAACGGCGTTGCATAGGCTGCCGTCACACCACAGCAGCCAACATCACGTCGCGCATGCGACGGCGACAATCGACGAAGATGGCACTAGTCTCTTTTCGCCACTCTCACCTTCTACGCCGCTTACCGCTGCCGTGGCCAAGGACACTCACATATTCGTGTATAAGGAAGCGAAAGCGAAAACAGCTCGTAAGCGTCTAATTGCCAACCATGTTGGCGAAATTATGGCTGAGGTACCGCGCCGCATTTCAATGGAGGTAAGCGATGAGGAGGATGCCATTGGTTTGGTGGATGAAGTGGAACGCCGTCGACGTTACTTGCGCGCTGCTAGAAGGAAATCCTATGCTGCGCCGAAGAACGCTGGCATTTCGTCAGGTGCCGGTGCTGGAAAGGGAAGTGGGAGTGGTCGCAATGACGCTGGTGCATTAAGTAGTGGCGTGGAAGATGAAAGCGGCGAAGAGGATTATCTAGAGTTGGAGAGTGGCAAACGGATGTCACAGGTAAGAATTTTTTAATGTCACTTTTAAATCCCTAAAAAGAAAACGCGTAATTGCATAGTAATTCTTGGGTAGGCTATATATTCAGTTCAAATAAAGATATACCATATAGTATATTATAACTCATGACAATTTCAACTTCAATTGTACTTTCATATAAGTATGTATGTATATATGTACATAGTATTTTGATAGGTCAATTTGAATGCCATGATTAATCGAAGGACTTGGTAATAAAAAATGTATTAACAGTAAGATTTTAGGTCTAAATTTACCACAAATTGCCTTTGAAAAAAAAAAAAAACAAAACAAAGTTATAAATATCCTTCATTCAATGATGGCGTCATTCTATTTCGAAAAACTGTGGAAATTTTCAAAACGATTGCTTCACTAGTTCTTGAAAAAGCGTGGCCATCGATTATGATCAAAGGTTGAAGTAGACTCACGGGCCGCTCTCCCGAAGATTTTATCTCCTACACATGAAATTTTGGAAAAATATTCTAGGCATATCAGCATTAAAAAAAACGAAAAAAATATTGTTTTTAATTTCAAAAATCACGTAACCTCATAACGTAGGCAGTACTTTGATAAACTGAATTTCCAGTCAAAGTAAGTGGCTGTTGTTCACAAGCTTTACAAGCTTTTCATCTAAAGTTTCTGAAGAGAGTTGGATAAGATGAAATTCGAAAGATTTGATTTACATACAGCAAAAGCAGCTTAACAAAAGTCAAACGGCCAAATATCAACATATCACCTCAAGGCCTTATTGCTTCCACGACTCATAAATTTGGCTCTTGACAACATTTTAATCAGTCTTTTAACATTAATCATATATTCAGATTTAATTGGCATTACTCCTAACAATCCACTGATGCATTACGCCCATACACATATACGCATCCACATACTGTTCAAAATTGTCACCCTCAAAAAATTGAATTTCACACAATCAGCAACACAAAAACCAACCAGCTGCCAGCTGTAATAAGAACTTCAAATGCTACAAATTGTATTCAAAATATTTTGCAATAATCACAGAGGCAGAGAAAATACTACAAGAATTATATTGGATTATAATTCTAATTACCGAAAAGAAAGGGAGAACAAAACTACAAATACAATCGTCCATTTTCACCAAAGCGGTGATCTTTTTATAACGTCAATTTGATATTTTGTTTGTCACTCTGTTATTTATAGTACAATTTCTTGGTTCAAATTTTTTCACTCTTATTCAAAGTCATGAATGCAGTGAGTGAACTATTTGCAGTACACGATTTCTCTGTTCAGTTTTGAGCAATTAATTGTAAATGCAGTTTTGGTTTTTCTGCTGTAAAAATTTTATGTATTTAGAGTGATGCCTGGTTTCTTCTTCTTCTTTACTGGCGTAGCCGTTGGCCGGTTACGCATTTTTTTTCTTTGTTGTCACCGGCCATGGCTCTGCACCCAATAGCAGAACGGGAATAATGAGTGAATTATAGAGCTTGGTAATTGCTATTAGAACTTCTTCATCATTCTTCTGGTGTTATGCTTTCATGTAATGTATATGAGCTGTAACTTATCAAATACTATGAATTTCGGTCTGAATTTTTCACAGCATGTTTTCAATAGGTTCTACTGTCAAGACATAAAAAAAATCGTTTTTTCGAAGTTATTACATGAGAATACCCCCTTAAGAAGTAGAGTACAACAACAATTAACAATTAAATAATTATGATTAGTGTAGTGTAGAGTGGAGATCACCACATAAACATCTGCACCTTGGAAAAAAGTTTGTGTACACAAGTTTAACGCATGCACTCCCCACTCCCTTTATCTATTATATACAACATTTATTACTGTGTTTACTCATTAGCATTCTCCGAAACCGCATTTGATACTCAGGTGTTGTGCAAGCAATTTACTTTGATTTGCACATGCATTTTGCGGTAAAGTTACTCAATTAAGTTTTTATGGTCTTCTACGCAATGAAAGTAACAGTGTCCTCATCAGTGTATATTAAACGAATGAGAGTTTTTCATAGCTTCAGTATCGCCGTTAACTTTTTTGGAATAGTACAACCACTAAATCGAAAATTATTGAAATACATTCACTTAAAGCTTGCTGAGTGTACAACAAACACATACAATACACAAATGTCTACACTTAGATATTTGAGTGGGTAGCAGTACGCGTGGCAAGGCGGATTCGTATTTTATAAATGTTTTCATCCACTGACTATTGACTTTGATAGTATTTACTGTTATGTTCAACGCTTAATTGAAATACGATTAGCGGTGTAATTGACCTCAGGCAAATTGTGTGTGTGCGCAACGCACTCCAGTGTCAGACGATAATAGCCAATAACATTTAAGTGGCCATATCCTTCACTTCCCCCCGCTCTAACCAACTCATAAATGATAATTTATAACTGCTTAATTTATTTATAGCTGAATGAAATAATACTTGGCTTGCATTGCTGACAATAATTTCAATGAAATTAATAGTCGTTAGTCGAACACCGTAGACCAATGGCAAAAAAAAAACAAATGTCGCCTTCTAAATGAAGATTAAATGCTTCTAAAATATGTTCACTAACATTTAGGATGTTGCGGACTAATTTCTTTAGGCTGCTGTTACCATGCCGAGCAAATTTGTCAAGTGTCACGTACTTGTATTTTTTTTTTTGTTGTGTCGGATGTTTGCTATCGAAAATTCCCACCATTACAATTAGGGCCACGTGCCACAGTGGGCGATTGGGCCTCGCTAGCGGCATTTAATTAATAACTTCTAAACGAAAAAGATATCTTCAGACGGTTTTTTTCACAGCTCAGAAAAAAGTCATAGAATTTTTTAAGAAAAAAAATTTTGTTTAAATTTATTTTTTTAATTTTTAATTTTTTTTTTTAATTTTTTTTTATTTCTTTTTTAATTTCAAAATTTTTTTTTTACCTTCATTAAACAAATTTTATAAATCAAAATTATCTTCGGAATCTTCAGAATCAGAATCAGGCATATCTAGATGCTTCATTAATAGCAAGGTCTTAACATCATCGTCCATAATAATATTTTTTGCAGTCGAAATTGAAGACCCATTTGACAATGAAGATATCAAAGGGTCAGACGAAACTAATAAAGCATTTATGATATCTACCATTGTATTTTTCCTGGAATTTTTTCTTGTATTGCTCTCGCGTATGTTTCGATAGTCCTTGTTCCTGGCTTCAAGAGCTTCTTCGGACATCATACCAATCGGAAGGGAAAAAAGGTTTATTATATCTGCTCTATGAATTAAAATTCTGTGAACAGACGATGGCATGTAAAACCAGGAGTATGCTTTAACAAAAATTTCGGCAGTTTCCAATGCGTAAGATCCGAATGCGTCCGAATTTATGTCGTATCCACAAGCCAATGCTCGTAAGATTACGCTACATTGATATATTAAATCATAGCTTACTTCTGTTATACGAGCAGCCAAATTTGGTTGTTGGAAAAACCTCCTTGCAGTGTTTCCGTTGTTCGTGCTGCCAGTACCAGCTATTGGTATATCCACCAACAAATGCATTTCTTCCCTTAGCTTCTGCTGAATACTTATTTTATTTTGTTCAACGAAATCCTTGTCAGAACCACGAGCTTGCCACTTTTGTATTGGTATTCTATATGCAATGTGCAAAACACACTCGAAAAACCTAATCCATGCGTGGAGACTTGATAAGCCATATTCAAATAGGTTTGCATCAATAATAGGAAAGCTGTTCACCAAACAGTTCATATTTCATATTTTTGGGAGTCGCGCTACAGATTCCGCATGTTTGCAAAGCCGATTCCGATATGACACTGAACGTTTTGCCATCAAGCATGGTCATATGAAATTGGTGATCAATTCTTAAGGTACTCACAAATGTTGGAGAAATATTTAACATTTGGCTCTTAATGTTTTGAATTTCTCTGCGAGACAAGTCTGCCGATTCTTTCTCGCAAAGTAATTTAATGGGTCGACAATATCGGGTAGAATAAGGCCGATTGTTTTTCCATAAAACTGTCGATCCTTTCTGCACTATCAATGGTACCATACAAATTGAAAATAAATATTGATCTATCATCTCTCCATCGAAGTCATTAAATTTTTGCCTGTAAGTAGAATGGCCGCTGCTGCCATCACAACCCCATTTGTAGGTAGCAGTTAATTGGGTGTTATTTTTATTTTCAATATGGTTTTGAAAACTTTCTGGGTGTGCTTCAATAATCCTAGTAATCGTATGGTCTACTAAGCTTTGTAATGGTACTTCAGCGAAATGATCAGTGACCGTGATGACACTAGGATAGCATTTTTTTTTTCGCACAACGCAGTTTGTCGTAGCATGGATATATATCGGCGTTTTGCCTTTTAGCGGCTCTCTTTGACAAATTCCATGTGAACTTGGTATGTCCAACATCTACAAATAGCGCCAGTGCTTTTTCATCAGAAAGTTTTGTCGGTAGACGCTGAGGGGTACTCATAGTTTTCAAAATCTTACCGCTAAACTCTTCGTCGGCGTTTAGCATTGACACCACCTGTGAAGCACTACGTTTTCCACCTTTATACAAGCTGCAGCTTGCAGCTACCAACAATGCTTCTGATGGCACATCTTCAGTAAGGCCTGACAATTTCTTAACTTGCTTTTTTTTGCAACATTCCGAAATATCTTTTTGTGGACGTCCAATAATTTCGGAAGATGATCTTTCAATCAATACTAACGGCGTATCTAGCCATTCCTGGCTTTTGTTTTCAAAAAAAATCCTTATTTCTTCTACAGTTTTTCCACTTTTCTACAAGCTTACTAGTAAAATTTCGCAGCTTTTTGCCAATCTCGTACTGCTCCTCCTGAGTATATTTAAGGTTTTTGAGAACAGTACCAAATACAAAGTTTTCCATGGTGAGAAACTTCTTGGTTGGGATCGCTTCTTCATGCCATACTAAAAAAAGTACCTGTTTTGCTACCGACATTGTTCCTAAAAAGTGCCATGATTTAAAGGTTAGCAGGTAATAGCAGTTCATATTACACATTTTGGACGCAAAATGACTCATACTTCCAGCTTAAAAAAAGACCTAATCCGTGCGAATGTTGTAACTTCTACTCCACCAACGACAGGTGCACGCTAGTGCGGGCTAGTTGTTAGTACACTTACTTACCACTACGTTTTATGAACAACAAATTTACAGACCGGTCACAAACACTGATTTTTTATGTAATACATACCTTGAAGTTAATAAAATGCCACACTTTTAATAAAACAAGTAAAAATTGTAAATTTCCAAGGAGCTCGAAATCAATGCGCACAACAAAGAAAAAATATTGTAAAGCACTTGCTACAACATATTTTGTGTTTGACAGCTCACAGCTGATGATCAGCTGATCGTAGAGCTTATAAAAAACCGCCAAAAATCTAATCAAAGCATCTGTTATCGATTTGTCAAAAAAAAATTAACGCTTTTTCAAATTTGAAAATTTGAATTAAATTCCGCTAGCGAGGCCCAATCGCCCACTGTGCGTGCGGGCTATCGGGAAGCTAAAAGGTTGGCATAAAAACCACTTGTTTAATTTACTTGAGAGTGTTAATTGACTCATCGACTGAACACCATTCAGACGAATTTAAATCTTATCAGTTATATTTATATTCTTCGGACTTAACTTCGATTGAGCCAACCATATTTCTGTTCTTTCTATATTTGATATCCATTTTTTTGTTTTATTTATATTCTGAACAGGACCGTCATAGGCTATAGCTGTCATACAAACTGTCTGATCGAACTTAAGTCCTTGTACGGAAAAGTATTTTAATTACCATGATATTATATATTCACACAATTTAACATGGATTATTATCTAGGCAATTCCACAGCTTCCATTAATATTGTTGTTATTATTTTATAACCACTTATGCTATAAGAAATAATCCAGTGAATGGTATCATAGCTTCGGTACACCCGAAGTTAACGGGTTTTCTAACTTTTTAAACTCTTGCCACATGTTGCTACAAAGTATAACAGCTTTGTTGACCTAACGTTTATATATACTATTTCACCTAAAACTATGCGAGATAGATATTGGATTATATATGCATGTAGATTGTCCTTTCCCAAAACACGTACTTTTTCATTTAAGCATTTATTATACTCTCGCAACAAAGTTGCTAAGGAGAGTATTATAGTTTTGTTCACATAACGGTTGTTTGTAAGTCCTAAAACTAAAAGAGTCAGATATAGGGTTATATATACCAAAGTGATCAGGGTGACGAGTAGAGTTGAAATCCGGATGTCTGTCTGTCCGTCCGTCCGTCCGAGCAAGCTGTAACTTGAGTAAAAATTGAGATATCATAATGAAACTTGCTACACGTATTTTCTGGCTCCATGAGAAGGTTAAGTTCGAAGATGGGCAAAATCGGCACACTGCCACGCCCACAAAATGACGAAAACCGAAAACCTATAAAGTGTCATAACTAAGCCATAAATGAAGATATTAAAGTGAAATTTGGCACTAAGGATCACATTAGGGAAGGGCATATTTGGACGTAATTTTTTTGGAAAAGTGGGCGTGGCCCCGCCCCCTACTAAGTTTTTTGTACATATCTCGGAAACTACTATAGCTATGTCAACCAAACACTATAGAGTCGTTTCCTTCAGGCATTTCTATATACAGTTAAAAAATGGAAGAAATCGATAATAACCACGCCCACCTCCCATACAAAGGTTTTGTTGAAAATCACTAAAAGTGCGTTAACCGACTAACAAAAAACGTCAGAAACACTAAATTTTACGAAAGAAATGGCAGAAGGAAGCTGCACCCAGGCTTTTTTAAAAATTGAAAATGGGCGTGGCGTCGCCCACTTATGGACCAAAAACCATATCTCAGGAACTACTTGACCGATTTCAATGAAATTCGGTGTATACATGTATATGATGACATGTATGAAATATGGGTGAAATCGATTTACAACTACGCCTTCTTCCAATATAACGCTATTTTGAATTCCATCTGATGCCTTCTCTGTATAATATATACATTGGGGACCAATGATGATAGCGGAATAAAACTTTACACAAATACGGTATTTGAAAAATATGTAAATGACAGATAATGAAATTTCGATTATCACTTTATCATGCAAGAGTACAAAATGTTCGGTGACCCGAACTTAGCCCTTCCTTACTTGTTTTTAATATAATTTTGCAAGTAATTTAAACATTCGTTGTTTAACTTAAAAACTATTTATTTGTTTTTACTTTTTGATTAAGTTTTCTTTCTGCAAGCGAAAAGGGCTTTTAATAGTAAACGTTGCTTAATATTTTACACCCAAAATTATACACTTTGCAGTTATTTTCAAGTAAACGTATTGTAGATATTCAAAGTGAAAGACGCAACCACATGCTGCTAAGTTCAAAACTCAACTGTAACTTGTTTGCGTCCGAGGGTTGGCGATCTCGTTCGAGTCAGAGTTGTTAATTTTGTATTTGGTACGGTTGATGTTTGTTCGTACTAGATTTTGTTGACCGTACGGTCGCGTTTACTGGTCCCACTTTCGGCTGTACTGATGGTTCATTCGCCCCGAATGAATCGCACCATTTTTTCCTTCGTGGTCTCCAATTTTGATTACCTCGTACTTGCCATGTTTAAGCGTAGCAGTCACCTTATAAGGACCCAAGAATTTAGGTTTCAACTTTAACCCCGGTCCGAATTGAGTTCTCTCAACTGCGACTAGGTCATTTATTTTATATTGAATTTCAGGTCTTCTCTTAGAATTATAGTTTTCACAACTTTCGTTTTGCAGTTTCTGAATGTTATTCTGTGCTTTTTTTCAAACCATCTCTTTCTGTATCAATTTCTTCTACCATTTTATTTCGTAATAACTCTCTTAGTTGTAAATCCTCAGTACTGCACATACCTAGTCACGTTAAAATTTTAAACGGAGTTATTTTTGTACTTCTAGGGGGTGTGTTATTGATAATTTGCTGAACACGTCCTAAGAACTTATACCATTGAGATGGATTTTCTTGTGCTAATTTCGCTAGAATAGGAACTACAATCTTATGGATATGTTCGATTTCTCCATTTCCTCTCGGTACGCCTGTTGTTATAAGTAAGTGCTGAATGCCATTTCCTTTGCAATACTCTGCGAACGCTTCTGACGTGAACACAGTTCCCCTGTCTGAAATTATCCTCCTCGAGTTACCAAATATAATCGACAATTTTACTAAACAACCAATAACTGATGCACTATCTGTTGACTTTATCTGGAACAACCAAACAAACTTCGAGAAACTATCAACAATAACTAATATATGATATATTGGTGAAAGAAACCCTTCTTTTTTACCCATTTTGCTTTCACTGATAATACACTCAACGCTATTCTTAACCACACACTCCACCTTAGAACGCAAATTTTGAATAAAGAATTCTTTTTGCAGACAATCTTGAGTTTCTTATACCATAATGCCTTTTTCTATAAGCTAACCTAATAATTTCTTCCTCCATTTCTGTTGGTACTACTAGCAATTCTAATACTGGGTCTTAGTACAATAAATCATACTTCACCAAAAAGTCCATATATTCTTCCTTCTCAAGTACTTTGCGCATTGCTTTTACCCACTCGTCACTTAATTGAGCTACTTTTAAATTCGACTCAAAGCATCTACGTGCCTCATTTTTGTTAAAGATCGGTGCTCGATAGTAAACGAATAATCTTGAAGAAAATTAGCCCATCTCGATCCCAATAGATATATACGCCACTTTTTTAAAGCCTCTACGATAGCTAGAACCTCTAGCTCATATGAATGATATTTTTTTTTCAGTGGAGTTGTCCGACGACTCATGTATTTTACTGGATGATACTGTTAATCAGTTGAGTCTTTTTGCAACAATACCGCCCTATATCCATACATGATCGCATCTGAATGTACTTCGGTCTTTGCCTGCGAATCGTATAGTTTAAGCACTGGCGTACTTGTCAAAGCTAATTTTAGTTGTTTGACTGCCAAAAGCTATTCATAACCCATTTTAAACCCAACGCTTTTCCGCAACAAGTCCATAAGCGGCCTAGCTTTCGATGCTAATTCGCCACAAACCTTCGATATGAAGTTAATCCCAAAAATCGCTGAACCGACTTCACATTATTAGGCCTTATAGTTTCTTTTTCTAACAGATATCCCAAGAACGACAGTTTTTTCTTTAAAAACTGGCATTTGTCCCAACGTATTCGTAAACCATATTCCGATGCGCGTTTCAACACAAGCTGAAGTTTCTGGATATTAGTCTCTTCAACTTTTGCAGGCACAATGATATCATCCATATACACGATGATAGTACCATTCTGTATTAAATCTCTGAAAACTGAACTAACGAATCGAAAAAAATGCGGGAGAATTCGAAATGACCATCGGGACGTATAAAAACTCATACTGACCATGTTGTGTAACAAATGATGTATACTTTTGAGACTCGACTGAAACTGGTACGTGAGAGAATCCATTAGCCAAATCCAAAGTTTTTAAAATCTGGTCAATCTGTAACCGTTCTAAAATATCATCAATCAACACCATAGGAAAATTATTCTTTACTATCTTCTGGTTTAATTTCCGGTAATCGCAGCACATTCTCTTAGATCCATCTTTTTTCGGTACTAACACCACAGGCGAAGCATATTCTGAAGTACTCTGTAGTATTATACCCTCCTCTAACCTGATTTTCAATAAAACACTGATCTACATAAGGTACTCGTCTAGGGGTAGTGTACACTGGTACATTATCTGTAAGAATAATCTTCATAGCGACTGGACTTCGCTTGCCAACATGTCAACTTTTCCCAATCCATATTACCTATTATAGCAGCATAACGCAAGTATTTTTCCTTAACTACATGGAAGTTGATGTTCAGTTTAATATTGTCCATGTTCATCTCTATACCGAAACTTCCTATTGTAATAATAACACTATCCTTTAGCCCCACTAAACGTCTTTGGCGTTGCTTAATTGAATTCGCTGATTAAGACACATTAAAGTATCATAACGCATAATACAAAGATCACTTCCAGTGTCAACTAACACAGAAAAAGTAAAACCATTTTGTTGAATGTTCTTAAATATTAATTCGCCCACATCCCTCATTACATTTATGTATATTTCTTTCAAGCTTAACCGCACTGTTCTGAGAATAATAATCTGTGCATTCAAAATAACGATATCCCATCTTATTACACTTATAACACCGATACTGCTTACCCGGACAATTTTTTTGCGAAATACTTATGTCCCTTCACCACACTTGAAAAATTTCTTGTTTTTACCTGCATTACTATCGGGTGATTTTTTAAGAGCTTGATAACTTTTTTTAAAAAAAAAACGCATAAAATTTGCAAAATCTCATCGGTTCTTTATTTGAAACGTTAGATTGGTTCATGACATTTACTTTTTGAAGATAATTTCATTTAAATGTTGACCGCGGCTGCGTCTTAGGTGGTCCATTCGGAAAGTCCAATTTTGGGCAACTTTTTCGAGCATTTCGGCCGGAATAGCCCGAATTTCTTCGGAAATGTTGTCTTCCAAAGCTGGAATAGTTGCTGGTTTATTTCTGTAGACTTTAGACTTGACGTAGCCCCACAAAAAATAGTCTAAAGGCGTTAAATCGCATGATCTTGGTGGCCAACTTACGGGTCCATTTCTTGAGATGAATTGTTCTCCGAAGTTTTCCCTCAAAATGGCCATAGAATCGCGAGCTGTGTGGCATGTAGCGCCATCTTGTTGAAACCACATGTCAACCAAGTTCAGTTCTTCCATTTTTGGCAACAAAAAGTTTGTTAGCATCGAACGATAGCGATCGCCATTCACCGTAACGTTGCGTCCAACAGCATCTTTGAAAAAATACGGTCCAATGATTCCACCAGCGTACAAACCACACCAAACAGAGCATTTTTCGGGATGCATGGGCAGTTCTTGAACGGCTTCTGGTTGCTCTTCACCCCAAATGCGGCAATTTTGCTTATTTACGTAGCCATTCAACCAGAAATGAGCCTCATCGCTGAACAAAATTTAAATTTAAGTAAAGCGCGAAACACATTTCGAACCGAACACTGATTTTGGTAATAAAATTCAATGATTTGCAAGCGTTGCTCGTTAGTAAGTCTATTCATGATGAAATGTCAAAGCATACTGAGCATCTTTCTCTTTGACACCATGTCTGAAATCCCACGTGATCTGTCAAATACTAATGCATGAAAATCCTAACCTCAAAAAAATCACCCGATATTTACTTTGACATCTGAACGTATAACATCTGACAGGTTTAGAGAAATTCTTTGCTGAGATTGTTGCATCCACCTCACTTTTTCGTATATATTTATCTAATTTTTGAGCTCACTGATGCCTTTGGCTTGTTATAAAACAGCTTTATTAATTTTGGAATCTGAAATACCATTCACAAAACATTCAATAGTGCTTTCATCATCAATTCTAATAGGTTTACCAATTTCAATTAAACAGTATAAATACTCAAGAAACGATTCTGATACTTTTTACGACGATCCTTAAACTATTGTGTATTTCCGCTAAAGATGGTTTCGCAAACTCTTCAACAAGTTTCTTTTTTAAAGACGACCAATAGCGTATACAACTTACACCCCTAATAAACGACTTAGCTGCACCCTTTAAGAGTTGTTTTGCACAAATAAACATTTGCAATTCATTCCATCCTACTGTAGCCGCATTATCTTCAAATTCAATCACCCACTGATTAACGTCTAGTGAGTATGTACCGGTAAATGAAGATATACTATCTTCATTATCTCTCAATGTATGTAAAATGTGAAATGTTCCTAATTTTTAGATTTAATAGCAAATTGATTTATTAACATTTAGTGTTTTAAATTTCCGCATTGGAAAAATGTATTTAAACATACATATATGGTACGATACATTTACAAGTTTTAGTCGGTGCTAATATGTATCGCCGTTGCTGTAGCTTCTAAAAGCCAAAGTACCAATTCAAAATGAATACAACTTCTTATACTCTTCTACTTAGATACTTACTATTCCTCACTATTCCGGAATCTTCGCTAGCAATCGATGCTACTCTTCTTTTTTTTGCCTCTGCTTATTCTGCTACTTCTTCACCCTATTCCTGAAAAATTCCGAAAAGTGCTTTTAATAATAAACGTTGCTCAATATTTTACAACCAAAATTATACACTTTGCAGTTATTTTCAAGTAAACGTATTGTACTATAGATATTCAAAGCGAAAGACGCAACCGCACGCTGCTAAGTTCAAATTCAACTGTAACTTGTTAGCATCCGTGGGTTGGCTATCTCGTTCGACTCAAATTTGTATTTGGTACGGTTGCTTTCTGTTTGTACTAGATCTTACGGTCGAGTTTACTGGTCCCACATACATATACTATATATAAAAGACGACGATGGCGAGACAAGTTGAAATCCGAGTGAAAAGTGTGATAAATCAATGATTAAATACGCCAGAGACATAACGTTTTACCCCCGAGATGATATGATAGGACATTTACGGAACGGAACGGTCAACATTTTACGCTGGGCGTACCACCGCCCGATTTTAAGTGAATACGCATATCTCGAGACCCTCCTGACCTATTTCAAACCAAATTGAGCATGTGGAATTCTTCTGACATTTTTATTTCACAGTATGAAAATGGGCGAAACCGGGCGAAACAACTTTAAATTCCATCTGTTTTTTTCCTTTCGAGCGTACAAACCAAGAAGTAATTAATATAACGGGATAAAACTTTGCACGGATAACGCCTTCTTAAAACCAAAAATTCCCCAAATCCAACAAAAACTGTTGAAGCCCGTAGGTACTGATTATATCGGTAATTGTGTGAGATAGCACTCAAAATCATTTTCTCGTTAAAGAATTTCTTTGCATAAAAATTATTATGCACACCTTCAAACATACGTGTGAGAAAATTAAGTACATACATACCAGTCGACAGGAGCTGAAAGTTAGCTGAGCGGGATAGTGGCGACCTGTTCAGTCCTAAGAATGCTGCCGCTAAAAGGGCTGTAAGGAATGCATGCTAGTGCCAATAGTTGAATGTTGCGGAAATTATGATTTTAAACCAAGCTTTTAATACCTAGCGTCACATAGTCTCAGTTGTTGGCAGTTGCAGTTGTCGTCTGAATGCTCCAGCAGCTGCACATTGAAATTACCATAGTTTAATTGGCTCTGGCAGCATTTTCAGTACTTGACCTCAAATTGCAAACTGTTTGCGTTTTGGTATTTCTTCTATTATTTGCTCGTCTACTCTGTGTATATGTAGGACTGTTCTTATGTATTTATACATTGTGACAAAAAAACATTCGTAAATTGTAACCAAACTCTCCGGATAAATGAAATTTCAAAAAAATTATTTTGCTAAGTTGGTGGGACTGTCCTCAATTACTATGCCAAATATTACCGATCTGTCCACCAGTTTGTGTACAGCAGGAAACAACAAATTATATGAAACCAAAACGCCAAAGCCGATCAATTTTTTCGATTTTCGTGGTTTGGTGCATCAAGAATTTATTCCGGAGAGACAGAGTTATATTTTGTCGTATTGAGCAGTTTGCGTGAGAAAATCCGTCGAAAATGGGCGGAATGGTGAACGAACAATCCATGGATTTTACACGACGATAAAGCACGATCGAGCCAATTTGACTTTTTATGTTCCCCACACTGAAACTGCCGCTCCGTGGAACCCGTTATCAGTCGATCGAAGAGATAAAACAAAACTCGCTAAAGAAGCAGAAGGCCACCTCAAAAAATGCTTAGGAAAAGTGTTTTGTCTACTTTTTCTTTACTATGTGGATGTCTTCCTATCCCTGTGCCGTTCCCCCCGCCTGGTACTGCGTCGATTACTTTCAGAGCTGGAGGGTCTTCATCCATACGTACAATATGAATTAGCCAGCGCAGCCTCTGTCTCATAATTCGCTAAACTATGTATGTAAATTTCGATGTACTATATATCTCATAGAGCTCATCGTTCCATCGAATGTGATATTAGCCGTGGTCAACGCGCAAGGAACCATAAATCTTTCGCAGAACCTTTCTCTCGAAAACTCGTAACGTCGACTCATCAGATGTTGTCATCGTCCATGCACCATAAAACAAGACAAGAATAGTGAATGACTTATAGAGTTTGGTTTTCGTTCGTCGAGAGAGGACTTTACTTCTCAATTGCCTACTCATGCCTTATTCTGCGATGGATTTCGAGGCTGACATTGTTGTTTTTGTTTATGCTGGTTCCCGATAGACGAAATTATCTACGACTTAGAAATTATGACTATCAACAGTGGTTTGAGAGCCTAGTCGCGAGTGCGACGACAGTTTGTTTGATGACAGAAGATATTTCGTTTTGCCTCGTTCAGTACCAGACCCACTTGCTTCGCTTCCTTATCTAGTCTGGAGAAAGCAGAACTAACGGCGTGGGTGTTGAGGCCAATGATATCAATATCATCGGCATTCGCCAGCAACTGTACGCTCTTATAGAAGATTGTACCTTTTCTGTTAAGTTGTGCAGCTCGAATTATTTTCTTCAGCAGCAGATTGAAGAAGTCGCACGATAGGGAGTCGCCTTGCCTGAAACCTCGTTTGATATCGAACGGCTCGGAGAGGTTCTTCCCGATCCTGACGGAACTTTTGGTATTGCTATTTGAATATATGCACATTAAACTTAATAGAGGACGGGGCCATAGGCTCATCTACGTACTCGAAATTTGTTTTGTACCAAGGAACCCACATACAAGATATCTCAATTTTCACTCAAGTTACAGCTTGTACCGACGGACAGACAGACAGACAGTCAACCGGATTTCAACATTTCTCGTCATTCTGATCATTTATATATAGTATATATCACCCTATATTTAACTTGATTTGTTTTAGGTGGTACGTACAGCTGTTAGGTGAAAAAAAAACAAAAAAAATGTAAACAAAACGCAAAGTTTTTAATTATTATACTCTTGAAACTAGTTGCTACAGAGTATTATAGTCTTATAGTCTGTAGCAACTAGTTTCAAGAGTATAATAATTAAAAACTTTGCGTTTTGTTTACAATTTCCAGTACTTGCGGTAGCTTTTTTATAACAATGTATACCATATGTATCGTATATCGCTTAAAATAGTTTTTATGCTTACACTATTTGTTTTTCTCTTTCGTGACATTTTCCAACACTACCCGCAATGGCGTGTACGGTAAATGCCTGAAATTCTTGAAATAACTCTGGGTTGCATCGAAGCTCCTTTGCAATTCAAAGCGTTTTTCGTTCTAGAGAATATTTCGAAGACAACTTTTTGATGTCTTTTTTCGATATAGAGCGATGTGCACTTTATATGAATGTGACTGTGCTTAAAGTATTTATGTACACTCCAAATGCTTTTGAATTTAATTAACAACTTGAGTAAATTAAAAGTGTTAAATTGTTTTTGCAATTCTATTACATTGTACTTCCACTTGGTTATGGATTTTATGTGATATTAACGTTATGAACATATGGTTTTTGAAATGAATATACATTTGGGTAGTATATGCTTTCTCAAGTCGTGTACACTCACATGCATTCATATTTAAAAGAACTTATGAAAATTGCTTTTGCAAAATCTAAAATTCAATTTTCGAAACCTTAAGCACAGAACTTTTACAAAGTGAGGAATGTATTTATGAAATATTCAGTTTCTATTTCATATACTGGCATACATAAGTACATACTATAATATTTGTACTTTAATATTATATTTAGTGGCGCAGTGAACCTCGTCACGGATGCATCCAAGCTCAAGGGAAAGATTAGGTAGTGTCAACCAGAAGTGGCACTTGTCAAGATAGTAGTAGATGTACTTATCCGAAGTGCAGCATCTTTTATGGAGTTTTGCATCCATTCCGACATTGAGCTAAAAGCTAGTTAAGGAGTATATGACCTCACTAGCAGCAAAATCAAGTTGGGATGTGTAGCAGAGCGAGTCGACTTTTTTTTTTCAGAAAATTACATATGCAAAAATGGTACTACGGATCGCTCTGAACAACTTTAACTAAGAGACTATGGGTCTAAAACCGGTTTCGAACCGGCGATGTTGAAGGTGAAATTTAAAACATCTGCATAATCGCTTGTATGGAAGATATGAGATATAGTTGTCTGAGCTGACTTATTCCGACCAATGATCAATAGAATATCAAATGCAAGAACGTGACAATCCCGTTTTTGTTGGTACCCTGTAAATCGACCAACTCTGTCTGTTCACCGTAGAATCGTCAGTAATTGTAAAATCTTGTGGAGTTGCAAAAACTTTCTGACCTAAAGTGGAACATAAAAGGAAGTGCAAGCCTCATATCGCCGCAATAATAAGCGTACTAACTGGATATTGGCCCATTGACACTCATGTGATAAGGCTAAAGATTGTGGAGGACGCAGCTTTCCAAAAGAAGGTAATCTAAGTAGATACTTTTTCCTCCACTGTTCAGCTTTCTCCAGACTAAGGTTGAAGCAATTCGTTTGCCAAACAGTTTACGAAACCGCCGAATTGGCACTTTTTCGATATACGATGGTCTCTTGCGTTCATGCATAGGAGTTCTGGGAATCACAGCAAACAAGTGAAGCTCTTCCAATGAAATTATTCGTGGCCTCACAAGAAATCAGCCTATTTATATAAGCTAATATATCGTTTATATTTCAGTATTTTTAAATTTCGTACTTTATAAATGATCAAGGACTCAAATTTCAAATTACTTTAGTCCTCTCTCCAACTTTTTCTCGGGACTTTTCTGGACTGAATTTTGAAATGTCTTAAGTCTCTTTCTCAGAAATTTTTCCTAAAACAACATCATGTCTCTCTACAACACAACTTGCCACCACAAAAAAGAGCAGTGCATTTGGATTTGAATTTGGAAAGTATTGTGTTGGCGGATTATTGTTTAGCTGTTATGTGCCAAACTAATATATTATTTCTCAAATAGGAAACGTAAACTTTAGTTAACCTATAAAATAAAAACTAGTATTACCCTAAAGGCGCTGTAAATTCTAACCGCATATGAAACTGAGAGTTGAAATTTCATTTACCAGAAATAAAAATATAATCAAAATGAAATAAAATAGTCGCTGCAGTTGAGCAGACAAATGAAAGTGGATAAAAGTGGCAATAAATTGCCACATCGGCGTGCGTCTGGAGAGATGATTGGACACCAGTGACGTTTAAATAGAAGTGCAACTAAATACATTTTATTTAAGTGCATTTTGTGGCTTTTCATTCGAAATACTTGCATATTTATATATTCATAAATTTATATGTAGTATACAAGTATACCAAATTGAAAGATAAGTTGTGAATATATGTATAGGGTTTATAAGTTATAACTTTTAGGTAGTTTCATTGCGAACGCTTGAAAATTTTCTTTTTATATTGACAAAAAAATCCCTGAAAATTTAAGACCTTCATTTTGATTTTTGGCATTTTTGAAAAAATTAAGTAAACGGCTGGTTTTGTAGAAAAACTTCCAAAGGCAAAGTTTCAAATAATTTAATTTCAAACAAGAAAGTCAATAAATACATATGTAAAGTAAAAATGCTTTCTTTTAGAAATATAAGCGATTTTATAAAAAATAGTACAAAAAAACTTTGGTTTCAAAGAAACAAAATTTAGTTGTAAAGAATTTCTTTTTTTCTAAAACTTGGTTCAATGGCTTTATACAAATTTTTTATTTAAATCTAATGCAATTATCCGGTTCCATCAAATAAACATCTTTTTGGACACAAAAAGACCTGGGTAAAATTTCCGATTTTATATCTGATAAATTAAAGTAGACACTACTTCAATTTCCTTGAGATCTTTCTCAATAGTGAGTTCGCGCTCTTCGGTCACCATGATAAACCTGGTACGAATATACGGAAACTAAAGGAAATACATCTTCCAAAACAACTCTGAACAATATTTCCCTTTCAAACCTGTTGGGCAGGTTAATTGCAAATTCCATTATGCAAATGCAGAGAGAGCGTGCAAGCAATTTAGTCGCAAAAAAAAGGTATTTCATTTATTATATAAAACGAAAGTAATTAACAAAGAACTCTCTAAAAGACCTCCTCGTCCAATGATCGCACAGAATACAATAAGATGTGCGACTCTCAGGGTCGAATTAGATGGCTAAAGAGACGCATACGTAGGTCATCATACTCCTTGCGGTGACATTGAAAACAGAAGATGCAAAAAATAAAAACGAACAGTTACTCTACTTATGTTCTTTAGAGTATTTATGCCTTCTTACCGAACATTGTGTGGTAAGTTATATGGCTTCTTAATTGCTTCAAGTACGCGTGGCAGATATTTTGCACGCAAACAAATATAGGAAAAACAAAAAAGCAAATTAACGATAAAAAAGTAGACTGGAAACAGTTAAACGCAATTAATAGCAGCATACTGACAATCCAGTCGAACACCGAAGCCAGCGCAGGTAGTAAAGTAAAATTCTTCCATTAATGCTAATATCATTTTATAATATAATGTCTTATGTACCCACAATTTGCATGCAAGCAGGCGTTTGAGTCTAATCTTGTCAATTAAAGGAAAAAGACAAGGCACTTAGTGGTCACCTTCACATTGTTCGGAGGCACATAACATTTAATAGCACTGGCCTCTATATTCAGGCTCTTTGCTTTGTGGGGTTTGACTTTTATGAAATTAATTTCGGCTTTTGTGTTATAAATAAGTTAGTCACTTGGCAAATTTCAATAATTTTCTTTCAAGTACGATATATTAATAAAATACTTGTAAATCAACTGGTTTAGCATTATCATTAAAGACCAGACATGGTTTACCATACGCGAGAGGCAAAAGTAATACCATGTTCAGACCGACACTTAATCACACGATTTCGGCTGTTGAGTAGTTTATCCCACTATCCTCTAAAAAATTGAATGTTAATTCACAAAACCAATAGCCAAGACATTTGGTAAAGGTGATCCGAAAATCACAATTTTAATTGACGAGTCTATCTAGAATATTTCCCTAAAATTATTAAAATACACATATTTTTATGTTCTACTGAATAGAAAGATCAGGCAAAACTACGGCAGAACATTTTTATTGTAACGAAATTATATGTAATGAAGAAAGCAAAAGAAGTGAAATTGGTCAGAATCATTTTTATTGAGTGCCTTTTGTGATTATTGAGTTATTGAGAGGTTTTTCAAATTTTTAATTCAAAACAAGGAAAACCGTTTACCGTGACTACACCGAAACTAGAATAACTTCACATGTGCTTTTTTTTTATAGCTTAAAACTAAAGCTAACAAGTAAGGCAGGCCTAAGTTCAGGTGTAGCCGAGTATTTGATAATCTTGCAACTTGCAAAGATCAAAGACGGAGAAATTCCTTCACGTGATGGCAAAACTTTATATTAAGCTCCTTAGGTTTCATAAAGTGCCTCACAGACAATCACAATTATATGAAGTAAAATCAGCCGGATATTCGAAAATTCTTCTTTACTAACGTAGAAATCGCTTACGCGTTTATAGCCGAGTTAGTCGTTTCTTCTTTTCGCAAGGTGGCGCCAATTGCAGAATCCAAGCGAATCCAGATCCTTCTCCATCTGGTCTTTCCAACGGAATGGAGGCCTTCCTCTGCTTCCCCTGGCGAGTACTGAGTCGAATACTTTCAGAGCTGGAGCATTTTCGTCCACTCGAACGACATGACCTAGCCAGGGTGCGCTAGTCTTTTAATTCGATGAACCACTTCATCGTTCCATCGAATGCGATAGCTTTGAAATCGACGAAGAGGTAGTGCGTGTCGATTTTCTTTTCCCGGGTCTTTTCCAAGATTTCGCACATGGCGAATATCTGGTCAGTTGTTGATTCTCTAAGTCTAAAGTAACACTGATATGGTCCAATCAGTTTGTTGACGGTGGGCTTTAATCTTTCACACAATACAAGTTGGCGCAGATTGTGGGGTATCCCTTTTTGTGGATTGGGAAGAGCACACTTAAATTTCAATCGTTAGTCATGCTTTCGTTAGACCACATTCTACAAAGGAGCTGATGCATGCTCCTTATCAAATCTCGCTGCCATATTTGAATAGCTGGCAATGCATCGGCCTCCGCTGCTTTGTTGTTCTTCAGACGGGTAATTGCCATTCGAACTTCTTCAGGCTCCATCGTCCTCGATTGGTGAATCGAGTTCGCCTTCTCTTGGCGTTATACTTTCACTGCCATTCAGCAGCATTTTGGCCTCCCTTTTTTTGTCTGCAAATGCGATTCGCTTCCCTCTTCATTCCCCGTATCTATCCCATCCCGCACGTGTTGTGGTCGATTGTAACGTTGCGAGGTAGGCAGCCTGCTTTCTGTCCCCTGCGACACGGCACTCCTCATCGTACCAGCTATACTTTTGCATTTTCCGAAAACAAATGGTTTCGGTTGCAGCTGTACATAAGGAGTTTGAAATGCTGTGGGACTCCCTTGTACCGAGTTGTTGACGAGTGCTCTCAGACCTTCCTTGCGTTTGTTGGCGTGCGCTTTTTGCTGCACAGAGGCGTGTGCGAATCTTGGCTGCAACAAGATAGTGGTCCGAGTCGATGACCGATCTGGTTGGTGGCTTTTCAATCCAGATATAGTAGCTTGGTGAATTTTTCAATGTTGGAATCTGGTATAACAGATAACCAGTTTTTGGGCAACGGCGAAGTCGATCAGCTCAACAAATTTGGGGATGTTTCCTCGTGGAGGCTGAATTTACCGATTGTTGTGCCAAAGATACCTTCCTTGCCCACCCTAGCGTTAAAGTCGCCAAGCACGATTTTTACATAGTGACGGGGGCAGTTCTCATAGGTGCGCTCTAAGCGCCCATAGAAGGCATTTTTGGTCACATCGTCCTTCTTTTCCGTTGGGCCGTGGGCGCATCGAAGGACTTGGCATTTATACGAATTGTTGCTAGACGTTTTTCCACCGGGGTGAATGACAGCAATGTTCAAAAACCGGAAATCGTGAATTGTTTGAGCCATATGTAAAAGAATCGTTTCTGGGCACTCCTAAGTGAATTTCAATCCATCCACCCACCTTTTGGAGAAATCCCATATTTCGGGACCCGACCGACCGATTTCGACAAAATTTGGTATGTGCCATTCTTCTTTCATTCTTATGGCACATTGAACAATGGACGAAATCGGATACCAACCACGTATACTGCTATATGGGAAGCACAATTTTAAGTTCCATTTGATTCGTTCAGTTTTCACAAATCAAAACGTTATTAATATAACGGGGTAAAACTTGACATGAATAATGTCTCTAGTGTGTACCGCCTTATGACCAATAATTGTTTAAATTCAAGAAAAAATGTTCAAGCCGAATATTTAAACCCCAAAGTATGATATATATAACTGAAATTAAGGGACATTCCTTCCCTAGTCTGTATGTCAAAAATGGTTTGAAGCGGATCAGTACTTTCCATAGCCCCATATACTTAATGTAAAAATTTTCGACCTTCATGGTGACTTTGTACCGCATACATCGGCCAATATGTGAGTTATCCCAATGAAAATAAGAAGCGCGTTGTACTCATAACAGTGTATATTTGTGCCTTAAAGATAAATTTGAGAAATGGATTCCACAATCAGCTTTCAGTCGATGATATTTTTTTCGCTTCTTGTCGCTTTGATTTCGCTTATTGTATGGCACGAGCAAAACGAGTGCGACAACTTGTGTCGGACAATTTTTTGCAATTTCTCTTACATAACATTCTCATAGTCTTGTACGCTTGATTTACCTAATTTTTGTCATTATTCACTGTTTTCAAAAAACAATATATTTTATTTTTATTTTGCATACCGAGAGCTGTTGCCACCATGAAAAGAATTTCTGAATGAATGAAATGCGTAGCCGGGAACAATTACGACCAAGACGTCCGCTCACCTAAAAAAACTGGTTTGGGTGACAAAAAAAGTTCAGGTGTAAGGAAGGTCTATGAAGCAACCAGCAACCCTTTCCTTATAATTTATCTTCCCTCACAACCTTGCGAAATATAGATTTTACTTTCTTTTAAAGTGTTCGGATATGTCGTTAAAAGGTACACGAAAGTACTTTGTGCATACCTCTTTACACATTTTCATCAGCATTACCCTCCTGTGGGTGCATTTTACGAAATTAATCCATCAACTAAAGAAATGTATATGGGGGAGTTAAAAAGCTCCGCTGCTGACCGCATTCATTAACTCAATATGTCTTCTTCGGCGTTCATTGTCTGTTAACTCCTCTATCGCCACCCACATTTTTTACAGCCATAGAGTTGGTGACCTCTCTGCTCGTGTCATCCCATTCTTTTGTCTTGCACGTTTCTGCTCAATTTTGCTTATCGTATTACTTTGCGTTCGGTCCTCTGCAATTTATTAGTTTGCACGCCGGTTATTATGGTCTACCACATGGTAAATAGCGACAAACACCCACACACACACACACCCATAAACAAAAACGCGCAATTAAAGGCACACGGCCGCAGTTGGTTTAACGGCATTCAGCTACTCTACTCAAATGACAACAACAAACAATTAAATAGACAATTCTGACAGGCTAGCAAAGTCACAGGATCGGCAAGGCTGCCATCTATTTACAACAACACCAATTAAAAGTATTCCAGAGGAATGGCAACACTAAACATTGTTGCTGAATGAGCTGGATATATCTATAAGTAGATATTTGTATGTATGTTGCGTACCAGCATATTGTTTCTGTTTTAATAACAGTGTGTGCATATTTTTTTCTAATTGCTTGTTGTTTTGCTCTTGCAATTGTCTGTCCTCAAGTTTCACGTTGTTGTTTCATATAAAATATTTAATCAACATATTTCTATTGTTTTTGCTTTGCCTCTTTCGTAAAGCGATTAATGGCAAATGCTAAACGACTGCTAGGGGACAAAAAGTCCCGTTAATATTTGCAAATAGACAAAAACCGCCTTTAAAAGTCGCGAGTGGCCGAAAGGGGTGTGTTTATGAGAAAGGAGTAGCTGAAGTGAAAGTGTCGCTTTTGCTTTCACTTTTATCATTCTCGCCTCTCACTTACCATAAAATATACTTTCAGTTTTCTCACGTCCTTTGTGCCGTCCGCGGCGTCGCTTTAAATTGAATTTGCAGTCGCGTATTTTTTGTTAAACCGGAAAGTATTTTATTTTGCGGGAATGTCTCTATGCGGATGCGTCGGCTGACGCGTAGTTCGGGTATGCATATACGAGTATACGCTTTTCACATGTGTTGCTTCGGTCTCATATTTGAGTGTAAGTTTGTCTGAACGGATTGTGAAAAATAACTTTTAAAAATTTCAAAAAAAAAGTTCGAAGAAAATAAAAATTAAATTGTAAATGTGAAGAAAGCAAGAAAGTTGTAAAAGATTTGGAAAAACGGTTTAAAATATTGTAAAATTAATTTGAAAATATGTGTGTTTAAATTTCTGGAAGTGAAAAAAATTATTATCTTAATTTGTGTGCAAATACATATTTTTCAAAAACAAAGCAAACGTGCAAGTACAAAAATTCGTGAAGAAATCAAAATAGGCTCCAAAGAAATTAAAAAATTATAAAAATTAAAAAGAACCTGTAATTTCTGTTGTTATTTATTTTGCTATCAAAAATCATATTTTTTGCTGTATGATTTCTTAAAAAAAACATAAATAAATAATTTAAGACTATTCAAATAATAGTGTAAGCTAAAAAAAATCTTGCTAAAATTATTGTAATTAATACAAATAACTAATAATATTAAAACTAAATTATAAAAACAGAAGTTCTTATAGGATCTTCTGAAATAAAAAGAAAAAAAACACGTACCTTGGCGAAAATCATAAACTGAGTATTAAATTAAGGAAAAGTAATTACAAAAGCAGAAGTTTTCATAAAAAATGCAAATTTTTGTGAAACTTTCTCGACGTTTTTGTTTTCAAACAGTTGGAATTGAAAAAAAAATTCTTCATCTTACACCTTATAAATTATATCACGAAAACCTGCATAAAATTTTATTAAGATCAGTTGAGAAGCTCGCGAGAAATCTTGGCGATCAACTTTGAACGCACAGTTTCGAAAAGACAGAACTGCCTCTACGAAACTTATTACTCGGATCAACTTCAACAATGAGAATAATATTTTAGAGATGACATAACGGGTGATCCATTTCGAGGTTCCCTACTTCTTTAAAGAAAAAACATCGAAACTTCAAATATAATGAAGAATTTTTACAAACGTTCGAAAGAACATTCTTTGCTAATTATTTTTTGACTGGCGAACGAAACGCGTTATGGTTTGCTCCAAGGCATGTATTGAAGTAAGATTGTCCGCTTAGCTTCAAACTTTACATATCCGCACAGGAAAAAGTATAATGGTGTGATATCACATGATCCTGGTGGCCAATCTACCCTCCCAAGATATGAAATTATCAACTCACCGAAGTGTTCTCTCAATAAATTCATTAATTGATGCGATATGTGGGAAGTGACGCCGTCTTGTTAAACCAAATGTCGCCGAGATCACGGCCTTCATTTTCTGTCGATCGAGCGCTTTTAATTCTTTCCCAAGTTGCATATTGCACGCTTTCAATTTAAGATCTCGACGTAAAATGCGCCAAGTCGTTCTATACGTCAGTCCAGGTTGCTGCAAACGGCGCCGAATCGACTATCCATGGTCTTTGTGCACATTCTCAGCTACGGCTGCTATATTTTCTTCACTGTGTACTTTATGTGGTCTTTTCGGGCGAATAATGAATGCTGGGTCGGAAGATAAGTGATGATATTCCGAATAGTACGCTTAGTAAACCGATTATATCAGCGACGTAGTCATGCATCTTTTTCGCAACCTCTACTCGTCGTCGTTTTTGAAAAGGATTCAGGTATTTTGGAACGAGTCTAGCATTACCACTCTTTCTACAGAAACATTCAAACATTAACCAAATTGGTAGAGTCAATTCATAAAATATGTTGAGTTCCACTGCTATATCTCTGATGCCAACACCATGATGGCATGACTTCAAATCCATGTCGAGTAACCTAACCATAAAGTATAGAACAGTAGGAACGTGAAAAAAGTATAAATCATTGACCACAAACTTGGTGACACAAAACAACCGTTAACACAATCATACTGCTGACCTATGAAGCCACTTTTACGGCAACAACCTCGTCGGCGCAATCAAAAGCAACAAAGCAAGTCGCCAGCAAAACACTGGCTTCACAACAAATCCGTATATTTGCAAGAAAAATATGATAAAATGTTTTACTTAATACACCTCATAAAATAACTCTCTAGTATTGTGTGTGTATCTATGTTTATGTATAAATTTCTGTTGAGGATTTATCACGGTGATCTCTTGAGGGATTTGCTAAAGCGATATGAATGAATGAATGGAAGCCTACAAGCGAATATCATTGACCTTACAATTACGTTTATTACAGCCGTCGGCAGTCGTTGTCACATTCCTGCCACACTGCCACTTTTACACTTGCCTATACAGTGTCTTTCATTCCTCTTCGCTTTTCAAGTTTTTTAATTTTTTTTTAGGTTCCATTTGGTGTGTTCACTGTTGGTTTGAAATGTATGCGGTATTTGTAAAGCTTATAATCCGATTATGGAGACTGGACATTGCGCGGTTTATCCAAGCGCAAGTGTGTCTCTGTTTGCCTATTGAACCGCTTTTTTAAGTAATTTACTTAGCAACTATCAGGTTAAAATTTTACTCTCACTTTCAATTTTCAACAAATGTAGATTTTGAAGGCTAGTGATTACATAAATTGATACGACGGATTATGAAGGTTTCAAACTTGCAAAAGTAATTGTCTTTAAGCTATAGCCATCCAAATTTCTTGAAAACATCTTTTGAAGAAATAAAAAAAGATATCTTTTGAAATACGACAACTGGATTCCGATCATTTACTTTTTATGGCAGCTATATGCCATATCAGTCCGATATTGGCGGTTCCGACAAGCGATCAGCTTGCTGAGAAGGAAGCGATGTGTCAAAAACTTCAGATTAATATCTCAAAAACTCAGTGACGAGCATGATCTCAAAGAAGCTTTGAGTTGCACTGAATTCCTCAAAAGACTTGTGTGCCTATAATCCCTTCAGCGTCATGGCCTTGTCACTATTCATGCTAACAACTTCTAATGAGAGATGAATCGGTTGGCTCATGTCGTAGGTTAGGCAGCGGACGACCTCTACTTTATGTATAGTATTCATAAGATGCAGTTTCTACTTACATCCCGCTTTGTGCTAATAGCTATCACCTCCAATAACAGTTAGGAATAGGAGTTCATTTCAACATGGATTAAAACGTCAAGGTTGGATGGTGTGTGTGTATCACAGGGTTTGGATGAGCAAAATTCATAAAATATTAAGACGAATTCTATAGCAGTAAGCACAACAAAGCATCGCTATAATCATCGAAATAAACAGCAAAATGCATCCACCTTTAACATGCGTAAAACGATGAGGATCTCTGCTGCAGTGAACGATATGGATAGTGATAACATGTACTATATTATATTGTCTTCCACTTTAATGCGTTTCATTAATGCTTTACGAAAATATTACAACAAGTAAAGATGAGAAAAAATAGCAGTGAGGTAGTGGCTAACGACGACAATAAAATTCGAAACAAAGCTTTAAGACAAAAGCTGCACAAGAGTCCAGTGATCCTAAATAAAAATGACTTACAAGTATGTATGTCACACATGCCGACGTACTAAGCTGCAATGCAAGCATTTTACATATTATTCCTACTTTTCATAATAAAGTGCGCAACAAAACCATAAAGAGCTAATAAATAATAGGACAAGTGATGCTTGTTGCAACCGATTTATGAACGAATTGTCTGAGCGACAAAAGTTTATGAATCGATGAAATGTTTATGACAAGATCAGCAATAAGAATAAGCTAAGGTGTGAGAGAAAACTCCCCATATACATATATAATATGTATTTTTACGCTTGTCCGATTAAGGAAAAAAGTTAACTCATTAGCAGCAGCAGAAAGTCATTATGAATATGAATGATAACAGAAACGAAAATTTAATTCTGTAAAATATTTAAACAACATTAAGCCAAATATGAAATATTTTTAGTCAGCTTTATGCTCACAAGTATCTTATGAGCTTTATAGTGGCGACTATTGATAAAAAATTCACTCTATGGTGCCACTATGGTGGATAAAATAAAGAAAAAAATACGTAATTGGTAATTTGCAAAAATTCCGAAATAATCTTTTTCATTTTTTTTTAAAGAAAACTTTTACATGAAATGTATCAATATAAGATATATTTTCACATTAAAATTTAAGATTTCAGCCAACTACTTGACAAATTTTAATTTACCTGCTAGAGAGGCACGTTTAATAGATCCTTTCATAGTTCGTTTTCGCGTTTATATAAGTAAATACTAAAAATCATTAAATGAAACTTTGTTTTAAAAATAGTGCTCAAGAACATTTAACTTTCGTTTTGTGTGGAACTACTACAAATGGGGAGCTGTAAGCTGCTAAAATTTCTATAGGCCATTCAAACTGATTGATCAAAATCAAATTCTTTGTAAAAAGAGTTTTTGTTTTACACGACATCTTCACGAATATTGACATAAATAGATTATTGCCCAAAGCGTCGCCTCAATATCCGAACACTTTGTTCATATCAGTACGTTAAAGGATATAGCTGCTCTTCAAACTGTTCGAAAAAAAAATCAAAGTAAAGATAACTATTTCACTTATGCGACAAACAAGGAAAAGTGTCAACTTCCGTTTTAACGAAGCTATAATACCCTTTCCAAATGCCAGATAGTTCTTACAAGAACTTTGATCTATCAGCTTGCACAGCAGCTGTATTCCATAAGCACTCGATTTGAAAAATTTCTTCGCTGATTGTTTTACTTTATTGCTTTAGACAATCATCCAAACAAAAATTTCTTGAAGATATATTTTATAAGAAAAAAGTCTTCCGCACAAGAACTTGATTTTGAGTTTGCGTTTGTCCGGTTTAGTAGTCCGGTATCGATGGTTCCGAAATATTAATAGCTTCTTGGCGAGAAGAGGGTGTGTGCAAAATTTCAGATTGAAAACTCAAAACCTGATGAGCTGGTTCGTATAGACAAAGACGGATGGACTAATGGAGAAACAACAATTGTTGTGTAAATCACTGTACCTGGCGACGACGGCCTTACCTCATGTTGCTCTCTTTGAAGTACATAGATCAATACAATGCGTTGATCAGCGCCCCAAAGTATAAATTCATTTTGCACGTATTTTTGATTCCAATTGGTTCAGGTGGATAGGGACTCCTTAACCACCTTGGTCGGGTATGAGGCCGATCTAAAACCTCTGCTGTACTTTGGGTCCGGCACCCGGCCGCAATGCGACTCCACATTGGATTGAATTTTTCAACCCTGCCAGCCTTTAGGTTTCAACCACAGCCACCACGAACCTCCACAATGGGCCGAACGCAATGAGTAGATTGGAGTAAACTCCAAGGGCTAACTGCTCACCGTGGTACCACGTCTCTGGTAAGACCTTGTAGCATTTGCTACTACGGATAGTTGAGCCCCACAAACCTCAATGACTGGTGAGATTTGTCGCTTGAGCAACAAAGGTCTTTATATTAGGAATTAATATAAAGCCTATAATATCATTTCAGGCTGAGTATTATAGCACTATTTCTGACATAGACTATACTAATATTTCAAGGCATGCCCAAACAGAAAGACATAGTGCATATGGATTTTAGTTCAACGTCCGGTGTGTTTAACGTGGGTACCTGCTGACGACAGCCTTACTCCACGGCGCTCAAAAGCACAGCGGATCAAGTCAATGCGTTGATCAGCGCCCTGAGAATGCTAAGCATTTTCAGTACCAATGGCAGTGTGGAATGGACACACTAACCACCTTGATCGGGTTCGAGGCCCATCTAAAACCTCTGCCGTGCTTTGGGTCCGGCACCCGGTTGCAATGCAACTCTACATTCAACTGACAAAGTCAGTTATTCCCGCATTTGGGTTTTAACCACCACCACCACGATACTCCCCTAGGGGCCAGCCCGCATGAGCAGTTTGGAGTTACCTCCAAGGGCTCCTGCTCCCCGTGGTACCAGAATTAAGTCTCCGGTCAGACCTCGCAGCCGAAGCTACTACCAGTTGAGCTTCCATACGGCTCTGGACTGGTGGCCAGGGGTTAAACCCAATACATACATCACATACAAACACCAATCATACAAAAACTAACCCTGATTACCAGCTAACCGTCTTCGCCGATTAAATAATTCACGCGCAAACGACCCTAACTGTTCGGTATTCCGACTAGTGGAGATCACATGTTCGAGTACATCGGGCACTCCGCAATTAAATGCGGCCAATTTTCTAACCCCGCCCCACAAAAACACCCCGACGTATCCGATAGGTGCCTCTGATGCAAAAATGCATTCAGAGGCCCATGCGCCGTAAGCAGAAAACCCAGACTCAGACAGACCCCAGACAGTCGTGGCTGCCTCCCACCATACAGTGGCTCCATATGTGGCACAGGCCACAAACAAGCCACGATATATGGTGCGAACAGCACGACTTCCGAGACCTCAATCCCTCCTCAAAATGCGGCGTATTTTGCCTACTGTAGCCTGCAGTCGCTCCATCACATTCGCCAAATGTGGAGTAAAACACATCCTTTCACTCATGGTCAAACCCAGATATTTGACTTGCGTCACATATCTGTTGCTGACCCCATTCACACGGACAACCGGTGGACGAACCGGTGACAATCTGTCCTTAAACAGCATTGTCACCGTTTTTTCCCTCGATGTGTCCGCCCCCACTCCTACACCCCAAGTTTTCACGATCTCTAAGAGATCTCCTCCAGCACGCTCTAGTTCAGACCGCGAGCTACCTTCGACCATAAGAAGAAGGTCGTCCGCATACGCACAACACTTACAGAGTGACTCGAGCTGCCCAAGCAGAGTGTCCATCATAAGGTTCCAAATATATGGACCACAGATGGAACCCTGATGAATGGGAGTGTGGAGATTGGAGTGGTTCGGGCAGCCATATTTGTCATACTTGTTGACATTCTCCCTAACGACATTGGATTTTAGTTCGGACGGACATGGTCAAATCTACCACGCACGCTGATCATTTAGATATATATAGTTTATAGGATCTCCGATGCAGGGTATAGAAATTCGTCGGTGAAGGGCTTCAAAATAGTCGAAATTAACGTTTTTTCTTATTCTTATTTATGATATATTGAAAGAGATTAAAAATGTTTGCACTAAATTGAAGGGTTTTTTAATATAGTTGGAATTATCCCAGTGAAGTCAAACATATACTGTTTTGTTTGAAAACTCGTTACCATGTGAATTTTTCAGCAGTTCTATCATTCGCCATAAGCAGGGATCATACGAATAACTTAATATCAGGTCGAGATTAAGAATGCACTTTACAACGGGAACTTCTGACGAGGCGCTTTCGAAGTGCTTTGACCTAATGGAACACGATTCAGCAGCGAGTGGAAGTGGAAGTTCTTTGAGGTTCTTTTGTGTTAAATCTTGTGAAATCTAAAGGCTTCCTCTTATACAAAGCCTTATTTAAAGAGTTGCTAAAGGATTCTTATGCATTGCTTAGCTCTTGTTCAATTTTTCATTTTTAATAAATGCTTTCTACAATTGGCCTTCCACAGCATGGCTGAACTTTGACATCAAATTATCGGCACGGAATCGACGAAAGCAAAAATGCGCGTAGGTGTACGTATATATATATATATATGTATATTATGACAGCACGAATGTCAGCCTTTCCGTGTGTGTGTGTGTTACATCAGCTCTGAATTCGTATGTTTGCAAAACGCTATTGGCAGCAATTGACTTCGTTTGCGTATTTTTTACTTGCGAATGAACGCATAAGGTAAATAAAATAATGTAACAACAACAGGAACGACATTCGCCAATTGTGACAAACAATCGATATTTTTTTGTACTTTATAGTTACATATACACACGTTCCAACATAAGTATTTGCGGGTTTTTTATCGTTTTTGGTGATTTTTGGCCTTCGCATGTCAATACAATTCAATTTTGAATTGAAAGAAAAAGTTTAGAAAAAATTGTTGGTATTCAATGGTGTTTTATTGATTTCTTCGCATTTTATTTCGCGCCTCAAAAAGTTTATGAATTGTCGAAGGCTGCTCATCCAATTCGACTTTGATAACGTATACAACACCAACAAAAGCAATTGTCTAACAATGTCAAACAAATTTCAAAGAGTGCAAAAATGTGCGGCTTTTATCTTTATTATGTGTCGACTTGCAATTCTCAGTATCAAAAACAACAAGCAAGTACTGTAACTTCGGTTCTACCGAAGCAATAATACCCTACACAAATAAAAGTTCCCATACAAGCACTTTAGTGCGATCGTTCAGTTTGTATGACAGCTATAAGCTACAGTGGTTCGATATCGGCGGCTCCGACAAATGAGCAACCTCTTAGAGAGGGGAGAACATGCACAAAATTTCTGGAAACTGACAACTTGATCGTAAGGTTTGACATGGTTATTGTTACTCAGAACGTTTTGACATAAGAGCGCCATTTGTGTTGTTTACAGTAACTTAAAATATTCTTCTAGACCAAAAAAGTAAATTAAATATCGAAAAATTTGGTGCGATTATTTTTTACAACTTTTGAAGTGGATTAACTCATCAATAGTGCATAGGCGAACTTAACTAACTTTTCGACAATGAAGCTACATCAAGGACCAGTGTTTTTCGATGGTATGGTGAATTTAATCGAGGTCGTAGATTACTCCAAAACGAATTTCGGAAAGGTCAGCCAAAATCAGTTGATATTCCGTAAACTATTAATATTGTGTGCAATTTGATATTGCCAGATCGTCATGTGACCTATCGCGAGATTCAGACCACTATGGGCATTAGTGCGACTTGCATATATTCAATTTGTTTATGTTGGATTCTATACAATTCGGAAATAGCTGAAAAAAAGGGTTATGTCATCGTCATCATGACATCGTGACCACCACTTGTGGACATGTCTCAATCAGAGTGGCAAAAGTGCTTCGACAATTAAGTAATTCAAACCCATGCAAAAGTGTATAGATCTTAATGGAAAATATTTTGAAAAACAATAAAGCTATTTTCGAAAATAAATTTTTTTTGTTCTTAAATCCCGAAATATAAATGGCATCCTACACTTGTACTTGTACATATAGACAGAGGAATTGACGAAAAGACGGGCATACAAGTATATGGTACGACACAAGCACTGGAGAAATACGACTGCAACGACATCTATTGACAAAATACGAAAAGACTTTTTTGACTACCCTATATTTTAAAGGGTGCCATAAACTTCATGGTAAGCTTAATGTTACCCTGTTCAGGGTATAAATATTACTTGAAGTACATACGTACAAGTATATTCATACATACTACATATATATAGTTATAATATTGCTGTAAACCACCGAGGCTGCTGGTGGTTTGACATTTCCGCTACTTCCTCTACTCTGCCGATTTTGCTCTGCTCGACTATACCTGCGGCAGTAAGTGAGTGAGTGAATGTGTATAGATTTATACTACCAGTTAGTTATAACCGCTATTAAGCCGCTATTAAGCCACTGTCGCCACATTTCAAAGTCAATGGCTCGTGTGTCAGTCGCCTTTATCAGTGTCATTGTTACTGCGTTAATACAGTTTACAGCTTCTCTTGTATTGGTTGTTATTGTAATTTACAGCATTCACATACAATATGAATTGCCTGTCAAATTACAACTGAGGCTACAAAGGGCCTAATCATCAAGTGCGCAAGTGCGATGTGTACGTATTTATCTATCCTTACTTGTTTCTGCATTAGTGCGGCCAAAAAATTATGAAAGCCTAATATTCATACATGAAATTAGCTTAGCACTGGAATTTTAGTCTATTCGAAATTATCAAACATATGAGTTAATGTATTTGAGTGGGTGTTTCTAAAGCTATTTAACTGTTTCCAAATTTTATATTCAATTTGCGTATACATGTTGTGTGCATGAATATTAATGATAATATTTTTCGTGAATTTCAAATTAGCAAGGTTAGATATGAATTAATAAGCTAAATTATCGTTAGAGTTGACATTACACACTCACACGACTTTTAAATAAATGCTTCTTTTTTTATATGCATTTTGCTTATAACATCTAGGTAAGTTGGTTTTTACTGTTCAGGGTGTAAGAAGAAAAGAAGGAGAAAAGATTAAATGTTTTTTGATCGAATAAAGCTCCTCCACTGCTGTGGGGATTTCGGCCTTCTTTGTAGAAAACAAATCTAAATATTATATGAAAAAAAAACAGAAATGAAAATATTGGCGGTTTTAAAATAAGTTGACTTGTATTGAAAATTTTTGGATGGTAGGTACGCTTTGAAAAAATAGTTAAGATATAAATCAAAAAATATACTATATTGTGTTGTTTTTAAAACTAAACACCATAGAAATATGCAAGAAAAAATGAGAAATTAACTTGTTCGGTGATCAATTTTTGAGGAAGTATCTGCTTCTTCTTCTTTATTCGAGTAGAACAGCTTACTCCAGTTATATATCGGGTGATTTTTTAAGAGCTTGATAACTTTTTTTTAAAAAAAACCGCATAAAATTTGCAAAATCTCATCGGTTCTTTATTTGAAACGTTAGATTGGTTCATGACATTTACTTTTTGAAGATAATTTCATTTAAATGTTGACCGCGGCTGCGTCTTAGGTGGTCCATTCGGAAAGTCCAATTTTGGGCAACTTTTTCGAGCATTTCGGCCGGAATAGCCCGAATTTCTTCGGAAATGTTGTCTTCCAAAGCTGGAATAGTTGCTGGCTTATTTCTGTAGACTTTAGACTTGACGTAGCCCCACAAAAAATAGTCTGAAGGCGTTAAATCGCATGATCTTGGTGGCCAACTTACGGGTCCATTTCTTGAGATGAATTGTTCTCCGAAGTTTTCCCTCAAAATGGCCATAGAATCGCGAGCTGTGTGGCATGTAGCGCCATCTTGTTGAAACCACATGTCAACCAAGTTCAGTTCTTCCATTTTTGGCAACAAAAAGTTTGTTAGCATCGAACGATAGCGATCGCCATTCACCGTAACGTTGCGTCCAACAGTCCAATGATTCCACCAGCGTACAAACCACACCAAACAGTGCATTTTTCGGGATGCATGGGCAGTTGGCCACCAAGATCATGCGATTTAACGCCTTTAGACTATTTTTTGTGGGGCTACGTCAAGTCTAAAGTCTACAGAAATAAGCCAGCAACTATTCCAGCTTTGGAAGACAACATTTCCGAAGAAATTCGGGCTATTCCGGCCGAAATGCTCGAAAAAGTTGCCCAAAATTGGACTTTCCGAATGGACCACCTAAGACGCAGCCGCGGTCAACATTAAAATGAAATTATCTTCAAAAAGTAAATGTCATGAACCAATCTAACGTTTCAAATAAAGAACCGATGAGATTTTGCAAATTTTATGCGTTTTTTTTTTTTAAAAAGTTATCAAGCTCTTAAAAAATCACCCGATACAATATAACAGCGCGCCAGTCGCTCTTACTTTTAGCTGTTTGGCGCCAATTGGAGATTCCAAGTGTAGCCAGGTACTTCTCTGCCTCTACCAACGGAATAGAGGTCTTCCTCTCGGTGCTGCGTCGAATACTCTCAGAACTATAATGCCTGTAGAAATTTTGTATTGCTCAGCGTCAGTTTACCCAGCCGTATTAGTTCTGCGTGCTGTCAAAAGCAACCTGGAGATGTTGTGTGTCGATCTTCTTTTCCCAGGACTTTTTCAAGATTAGGGGCATAGTCAATATCTGGTCAGATGTTGATTTTCCAGGCCCAAAGCCACACTGATAAGGTCCAATAAGTTTGTTGGCGGTGGGCTTTTCTTAATATTCTACAAAGAAACTGATGCATTCTCCTTATCAGTTCTTCAATTTGTCGTTCTTTAGACAGGTGATTGCTATTCAAACTGTTTTGTCTACAAATACGTCTCTCTTCCCTCTTCAACTCTCGGTATCTATTCCATCCCGCACGTGTTGTGGTCGATTGTAACGTTGGAGGTAAGCAGTTTATTTTTTTCCGCTGCCACACGGCACTCCTCATCGTACCAGCAGTTCTTTTTCATTTTCCGAAAACCCATGGTTTCGTTTGCAGCTGTACGTGAGTAGCTTGAAATGTCGTCTAACAGTTCCCGTATATCGAGTTTAGATATGTATATATATATCCAAAAAAAGAATGATAACATCTTAAACTCAATTAAAATATGTGAGTTAAGCCTTATGTAAGTAGTCAGGCTTATAAACACATTCAAAGAGTAGTGGCAGTCAACAGAGCAGCAGTCGCCAAAACTCATAACGAAATTTAAAGCATTTATGACGGATATATGCGCACTCGACTTTTTGGCAGCTGAAATGTGCTTAACATAAGTAAGAGTATTCTGCTTGTAAGCACTAAAGCATGAAAGTGACATTATACTCGTGCAAATAACAGCACATATGAGAGAAAATGCATGTATTATATAAAATCATATGCAGAGTCTGCTGGTTAGAAGATTGTTTATTGAATGGAAAACTCTACTGCCATTGTCACATATTAAAAATAATAACAAAGAGTCTTTCACACATACGTACATACAACACGATGTATGCACATGTGTTTCACATAAGTCGCATAAGCAAAAATATTGTGCCACAGGCAGTCATCGCGGCTGCTGACCTGATTCACTTCAGTTTATTGCCACCACAATTGCGGCTCAGCGCGAATGAGCGTGGTTGGCGTAAGATGTCAAAAACATTATATATTTGTTGTAGTTATTTTTGCAGCTTCTCTGTTATTGCTTGTGTGAAGACTTCAACCCTCCTTTACAAATGGCTATAAAAGTCGTCTAACTATTTAGTTAGCGATAAATGCGTTTAGATGCGGGTTAGCGTTTCGTATGAGTGACTTAATTACAAGTACATATATTCTTATGCATGCAATATGCATATGTATATCATTTGTATGTATGTATATGCAGACAAGAATGATAATATACGTATGTACATTAAACATTTGCACATTATATAATGTAATAACTTAAGGCATTATATGGAAACGCGTGGACGTTGGCTGGATTATTATGAGTAATAGTAAGAAGTTTGGAATCAATGTGAGAAAGAAGTTATGAATGAAGGCGTAAATGCAGTTATTTGTACCGCAAATGAATGTGTGGGTGTCATTACAAATAAAGGTGAGTTTTTTATGACAATCAGGCTATGATGAAACGCTTTAGTACGCTGCTGAAAATTTTGTTAACGAGAGAGATGTTAAATCTTAGTTCTTTATAAAATAATATATAATATATACCTACTATATTAAAAGAAAAATTAAAATATTTTTTTTTTTAATTTTAATCAAATAATCACATTTTTATACAACATGATCGACAAATCTACGTGGTAAAGTCGAAATTATATCTTAATTACAGGTATGCTTCATTTAGAGGCAAAGAGTAAATATAAGATTTATTTTCGATAAATATTGCAACTTTACTAGGTAACATGATCAAATATCTTGGTATGAGACCAATGGATTCCACTCAGCGGGGGAAACACCATGCGACCTTGGTCAAAGCGGCTAAAAAACTAATGGTGTGCAATTGGCTAGCTGGAAAATCCTGGGGCTGCAAGCCAAGGTGGTGGTAAACCATGATCATGCAACCGATAATTCGGGTATGGGGCGGTGGCCTGGGCCTCAAAAGCTTCGGAGACTTTGGCAGGGCTTCAACTATCGAAGCTCAAATGTATCTTGCATATGTACATCTGCATGTCGGGTGCAATGCGCACTTGTCCGATGGCAGCACTTGAGCTCACACTGCTTCATCCAGTGATCGGCCAAGCACACAAATCTACAAGTAACGGCAGAAGGGTGCGGCAAAGGTAAGGTAATCTCGTCCCAAGTGCTGCTACACCATTGGCCCTTCTCCTAAAGGACACCATTACTAAAAGGGTTAACTTCACGAAGAAATTCAAGGTTACCCTTGGCAGTAAGGCTGAAGGGAATGATTACACTCTCGATCTACTGTTTAGCGATAGTACAATCAAATGTTACACTGACTGCTCGAAAACGTCGGAGGTATGGGAAGTTTTTCGAGCATTTTTCAAGCATAGAGATAAACCACTAACGCAACTATCGCAATTAACGTATAAACATACTCAGCAATAATCAAGGCGCAATAAAATTAGTCTCTTTCTACGGGATCAAGTCGCTACTGGTGTAGGAGTGTAGAGAGCGGCTGAATAGCTTAGCGGAATGTAACCATGTGCACCTTATCAAGGGTTTAGCTGGTAACGAACTGACTGATGAGCTCGCTCGCTCCGCAGCCAAGTTGCTAATGGAGGGGTACAATCTCAAAAGGTTTAAATATGCAATCAACCTCTCTTGGGATAAACTCAGACTAATGGTCGCATTCTACACTGATCACTGCAAGCTGGATAAACATTTATACAATATGGGCCTAGCTTCTTGCGTAAATTTCTGGTTCTGCGACAGGGAGCCTGCTAATTGACTGCACAGATATCCGCAGATGCGGTTTAAGGCCCTTGGATCAATGTTTCCAAAATAGGATCACATCGTTTCGCTAGCATATACATATAATAGGCGTATATTTCAAGTGAATAAAAATCAATGTTTCAAATTCTGAGATTTTGCGTCAGTGTATTAATAATCTTCCTTGGCGCAAAACTTTATGAAAATAAACAGTCTCGTTTTATCAGGATATCGGTTAATAACAAAAACAACATCTTTAAGTTGCCACACTTTTTTACATAATATTGACGAAGAATAAGAAAAACTCATATCACAATCCGCGATGTCCGAGTTTGGTATCCCTGCAAAACTAATGTGGTTGTGTTGGGAAGAACGTCTCCGAGCATAATAATTCGAGCAGCAGAACTAAATAGAGAAAATACAATATTTTGCAAGGGTGTAGAACTGCTGACGTACCCCGATGACATCGCTATCATTGAACATAACAACCGTCACTGTTGACAGTCATAACTTGGAAGTCGTAGATAATTTCGTCTATCTTGGAACCAGCATTACTACCAACAACAATGTCAGCCTCGAAATCCAACGCAGAATAACTCTTGCTAACAGATACTTATTCGAACTGAGTAAGCAATTGAAAAGTAAAATCCTCTCGACGAACAAGGATGAATTATGAAATGATAGAACACTGAGCTGTACACAATATACGACGACATATAAGTACATAGTGCGAATTAATAGACAACGGCAATGCTGACTAGATTTTGTCGTCCGAATGGATGAAGACACTCCAGCTCCAAGAGTATTCCACGCAATACCAGAGGAATGGAAGACTTCCTCTCCGTTGGAAAGACCAGGTGGAGAAGGAAGTGGCTACACTTGGAATCTCCAGTGTAACACGGCAATAACCGCGTAAGCGGTATCTTCGCCAATAAAGAAAATGAAAAATTAGGAGTTATTTCTCTGAAAGAACTGGAATATGAGAAAGTGTTCTTAAAATCAATATGCTCGGATAAATTGGAAATCGGATATTTTTCGGAAAATCTTTAAATTTATTTTGTAGCAGGAAATAATATATTGTCCTCTGGATGAAGCTCTCCTTGCACACTTACTTCATAATTCGCTTCATATAATCAGTACAGGGGTTATGTTTTACTGATCTTGAAGAAATCGCAACTAATCCGATTAAAGAGTAGTACAAAAACATCGACATTGACGACTTGCATACGATTTTCTCTTCTCGAACTTGGCTGAATGCTTTGGAGCACTCAAATACTTGTATTCGTGATAAAATACACTTGCCAAAACGCCTATACAAGATGTACAATGATTTAGTAGCTGTGATTTCATTGGGAGCATGAAATTTCAAGGAAACTTGTTATTAAATTTTTTTAAAAATGGCAAAAATCGAAAACAAACAGCTGCCAATACTAATTGACATATTGAGATCAAACTCACATCATCACGACCATAACAAAATTTTGTATTAATCGATGAAAAAAAATTTCGATTCGATTTGCGTAAGAAGTTTAAATGAGCCAATCCGGATGAGATTTGATCAGATAGAATTTCTCTTAAATACGAGTATTCCCGGGAATTACAGATTACGTTCCGTAGTTGTACCCCTTATTTTCCATAATCAATTTAAATGAAATTTTTCACTTTATTGCCAATTGGTCATTGCCAGCGCTCATCTAAATTCAAAGTCACTCAACGGCTCCACATCCAATTCAATAATTTATATAACACATATACTATATGTATTTATATAAACATATGTTAACACGTAATAAATATTTAAAATTTTACTATGAGTACTTATAGTTATGCATACCTATAAATAGTTTTATTGTCAGCGAGGCGCATAATTTATGCGTCGATTAAACGGTAGAATATAACATATAGCTAAATAATGTTTTGTTTATTATAAGTTTCAAACTAACTAACTAAACTACTCACTATCGTATATGGCTTACAGAAATTAATAATTATGAATGACAACAACAAATAACATTTAAAACAGTTTATTGCTGCGTTTAAGGTGCAATGTGCGCTTTTTTGGAAGCTCAGAATGAAGCCACCAAAAATATGAATGTCAAGGATTGACAATGAAACGAGGAACCAAAAAAATTCTTGTAATATACAACAACACTTTTGGGAGCGAAATGGCTTAGGAAGCGATCCAACCAGCATTAAAGTTACATAGAAACAGACACACAGTGTTACATACTTATATACTTAAATTCATGTGGAGCACGTTCTTCCTGTTAGTAGTATATGTACATATCTACATACATATAAATTTATTCATACGACTACATATATATGTATGTATATTAGGGTGTTTTTTTAACGATTAATTTTTTTCAGGTTTTGGATCTTTTTTCTTCGTTCGGATCTTTTTTGTAGCAAATAAAATTTTCTACAAGTTTGTCATGTACATTTTTTCTGTAGATCTTGTCATTTACGAGATATATTAAAAAAAATGCGAATTTCGTGGAAAAGTCAGGTTTAAAGCCCCGTACTACTTCGTTAAAGCGATTCCATAAAATGCCTATGAGCTATAAAAATTTAAGGATAAAAAATCACGATTGTCCCGTATTTTCTATGGAAAATATTTACATGTCTTGGTCCAGTCCTTAATGTTAATATTAAGAGCTCAAATTTTCAGGGAATTTTTTCAGGGTATTTCCAAAGAAATTTCATGAGGGAATTGATAAAAATTAATAGTTCAAAAAAAAACTCCCTAATGTATACCTGTACATTATGTTTAAACCACCAATGGTACGCCCAGCATAGTTCAAAGCACCTCATTGCGCGCATAGCTATGACACACCACGAATACAACAACACTAAAAATCATATAAAAATATATGCCAGTAGTACGAAGCAGTAGTAATCCAACAACAACAACAACTACTAGTCAGCAAGCCAACAAGAATTTTATGATACAAAATAGCTGCCCAATTGTGCACTCATTTGCCACTCCAGGCACGTGCTGTCCAAATGTGTCCACCAAGTGGTGATTTCGGTGTGCCGTGACGACAATGAATAATACAGAAGCATTCGTTTATTCAATAGTACTCTCATGGAGTATTCAGTTCGATTCGATTCGATTGACCAGCAGCTTGTTGAGCTTGAATGCTTGCACTTATGTATGTGTGTGAGGTTACATGAGTGTAGTAATAATATATATTTATACATATGTATATGTGCGTGGGAGTGTATATGTATGCATGGATATGTGTATAGGAATACTGCTGAGTTTGTTTGTACATACTCAGTATTCTGTCAATTTATTATCTCTGATTGCCGATTAGTTTCAATTGAATATTTTTGACAATTTTCGTTTATGCTAATGTTAAGACAGTGTTGCATTTCAATTATTTACCAACAGTTGCAATTTTTTTGTTTTGGATGGATCAAATATTTCAAAAAGAAATATGAATTGTTGGCAATTGCTGCGGTGTAGGTCAGTTACTTGACTTTGAATCAGCAATTACCGTTGCCCGAGTGAATGAATATTATTTAATAACTGATCAATTTTAAATGCTGAGGAGGGCAACATCTATACAGTATATAGGTGTAGCTGTTGGAATTAATATTTGAATAATTACATACTTAAACAGGGATCCTTTTGGTTTATAAATATTTGCAAAGGGTGTTCCATTTCGAAGTTCCCCACTTTTTAAAAGATAAAACACAGAAACTTGAAATTTAACGAAGAAACACTATTCTTTGGCATTTATTTTTTAAAGATTATCTTATTATATTGGCCGTGACTACGCCTCGGATGGTCCATCCGTTCATCCAAATTTCCGATAACTCGTTTGAGCATATCGACTGGTAACTGACGAATGACACGCGCGATATTTTAGTTCCAAGGCCTACCTATCTACTCACCGAAATGTTCTCTCAATAAATTCATTGATTGTTGCGATGGTGGGAAGTGGCGCCATCTTGTTAAAACCAAATATCACCGATATCATGAGCGTCCATTTCAGGCACCAAATAGTGTGTTAACTGTCGCCATTGACGGTTACCTCCTCACCGTCATCGTTATGAAAAAATATGGACAGATGATTCCACTGGCCCTCAAACCACACCAAACCGTTGTCTTTTCTGGATGAAATGGCAGCTCTTAAATCTCTTCAGGTTGCTCTTTATCCAAAATGCGGCAATCTTGCTTTTTTACAGAAATTGGTCTCATCGCTAAATAACTGACTCGAAAACGTCGGATCTTCTTGGAACTTTTCAAGAGCCCATGAAGCGAACCGATGTCACTTGAAAAGATTGTGCGGCTTCAGTTCTTACACAAGTTGTAATTTGTACGCTTCCAATCTAAAGATCTCCACTTAAAATGAGTTAAGTCGTTCCTTCGAGTTGCTGCGATAGGCCATGTTTTCCAACTATGGTTTCAAATCTTGATTTCGAAACGGCCAATCATCTGCTGCTATTAAATTGGGTATATTGCTTCTAAGGCACTGTTGGTTGGGTTTTGACTTCTTTGCTGGATGGGAATCTTTTTGAAAGATCCAATCCTCTCCGTGAAAGATACTTTTGCTTAACTGATTTACCAAGTCTTCTAAAACACTCGCTGGAACACTTCTTCCACAGTTTTATATTCTTTTTCAGAGAAGTGAAAGAGGGTAACGATAGTCCCTAACCAAACCATTACAGCAGCTAAATGATGGAACCGTTGAAACCTTGGAATAACCTTTTATCGCTCTTGGAAGTTTTTAGTAGATTTTATCGTTTTACAAACTTTATTAACAGTGAAAATATTTTCATCCGAAAAACGATACTTTTATAGCTTGTGACCGCATACCACTGATAAAGCTGCTTACATCTGTTCAGGCTAATTTGCTTCAAACGCGTGGTCAGAAGATAATCAGTTGACCGATGATAAATTTCCATGTGGAGATCAACTTGAATAAACTTCAAGGTACTGGCCGATATACAGATATATATATTTTTTTGTTTTCTAAGAGGATTACTGAGAATGCGTTCGCAAATAGTTTTATAGCTGAATTGGTAGGAATCACGCGGGGCCGACTATCTGTTTTTCATCAAAAACGGGAAAACTTTCAAAAGTGTGGTAAACAAGCTTTAAGTTTTTTGAGAAGCTCGTGGTTGTCTGCTTTATCTAATTTGATTACTCTAAGTTGACCTAAAGCTATGATTACCTTATGTACTGTAATCGGTTAATATGTTGTGTGTCTGATTCGTAAGCGTATATATGGTAAATTTACCATTTTGGTGTCAACGTGTTTGTTGGGTATAAGGCGTCAAGGCCATTTACATTGAATTCGGTATATCGATGTTGGAATTTTTTCCAATTAGATGTCTTTTTTTTGTTCTACGTATTGTGATATAAAATGTTGGAGGTCCTTTTCGGACGATGATGTGGAATAGATAGAAAGGGACTGGGCTATCAAATTCGCGCTGTTCTGCTTATAGAGTGGTGTGTTCATATGGTATTGATGTGAGTTTAGACGGTGTCCTCTACAACATTCATTGATTAGGTTAATTTTTTAGTATCGAAGTTGCTTTCTCATAGCAGAATTGATGCCAACGTCGATTATTTTTAGGTTATCCGTGACGTTATGCTATTATCTGATAATTTTGTTATATGTAAAAGAAAAGTGCAAATATGTCTTGAGGCCTTTCTTATAATTCTTCCCATTCTTCATGATGCTTGGTAGCGAAACAATTAACAGCCACATGAGCGCGTCACTGGGAGTGGCTATGCCCAATTATCGTCTTAACTTGACCAGTCTACTGCGCTATTTATTTAATTTTATTTTTAATTGCTTATTCTATTCCTTATAAAGTTAACGATAATTACGAATAATAATCGGTGTCACTTCATAAATCTCAAAATCACCTATTAATTAATTCGAACAATTTTATGCAAATGATTTCGAAATAATATTAAAATTAAACTCGATGAAATAAGCGAAAACAAGATTTAAGAACTTACAAAAACAACAAAAACATTCGAAATGTATTTCCATCAAACGCTTGAGCCATGTTTGCCGCCAGCAATGACGACAAGTTGCTGTGCAAATGTTGACAGCAACAACAACAAGCTTCAAAAATTGCAACAAAAACAAAAACTAGATAAAGTTTATTGTATAAAATAAATAAATTCGTTGAAAATTTTAGTTAAATAATACAACAACAAAAACACCAACAACCCGAAAATCGTCGATGTACAAAAACTATAACAACAGCAGCGCATATATTACAACAATTTCTGTCAAATTAATTGGCAACCGTGTTAACAACAAATTTTTAATTGAAGCGCGTAGCAATGCGATCTCACTGCCCGCACACTCAAGCGAAAATTGTTAGTAGCGTTTGATAAAAAATATTAAAATAATTTAATTTGTTTTTTGTTTTCGCATTTGAAGAGCACTCACTGCCAATTTGGGCTGCCACTCATAGCGGTCGGCGTAGCGCTGGATAGTTTGGCAGTCAGTCATCGTGAATAATTAGACGCGCATGCGTGTGCGCAGCGAGTCGCAAAACGCAGTGTTCGCTTGATTATGTGCTGATTGCGCGCAACGAGCATGGATTAGTAGTGCGTGGAAGTTAGTAAGCGCCGGTTTGAAACAAGTGGTTGCTATCAATTTATAACGAAAATTTATACTAAAATGTAATGACATAAAATACGAAAGTTATTCTGAGCAACTTATTATACAAAAATTAAAAGTTTTGTGATATTGTGGCATTATAATATGATGAAAATATTTAGAGGCATACTTTTAGAATGAAAAATAATGGAAAAGGTTGGTTTTACAACAAAGAAATAACAACGACAACAAAAATAACTTAAAAATAAAAAAACTATTAATTCCAAATCAACAAAGAACTATTTATTTTTTATTACACAGCAATAAAACAAAAATTACATCAACAACAGAAATATTTTAAATTAAAAAAAAGCAATTAATTAAAAATCTGAAAAAAATATTAAAATTTACAACAACAACACCAAATATATTTCAAAGATCTTAGAAAAGCCATAAATTGAAAATCAATAAAAAAACTATTTTTATTAAAGAACAACAACAAAAAAATTACAGCAACAACAAATATATTTTGAAATTCAAAAAAATATAATTAAAACTCGACAAAAAAACTATTTTAAATCTCAAAAAATATTATAAAATTGTGTTCAAAATAACGGAAATTTTATTAAACAACGCTTTTTTATCTATTCTCTTAAAAAATAATTATTTTCCTAATCTGAATAAGACAGTTATAACATAAAGCCTTCTTATTACAATAATATATAATATTAAAAATATAAATTAAAATTATTATTAAAAATATATTTTCTTTAGCAAAATGTTATTCTTCTTGGGATAAAAACCGAAAAAATATTTTTTTCAATACATAAAAATTATTTCATTAAAAGTAATAAATGTTTAATATTTTTAAGTGTCATTAAAAATTAAAAATAATTATCTTTTTTTAATTTTCTTTTTAAACCTTTTTTTTAGTTGAACAATAAAACTATATTTTTATTTTTTTTTAATTAGTTATTTCATTTCTTTTTTTTTTGCAAAATAATAAAAATCAAAAAAATAATATTTAAATTAGGAAAGAAAAACTTTAATAATTTATCATAATACGAAATTATTTATATTAAACCAAACATTCTTTCATTGAATAAAATTTTAAGTAGACCGCTAAATTTTGAGCGGTTAACACAAACGTACACAGAACAAAAAAAAAACACCAACAATTTTTTTTTAATATGTTGGGAAACCACTGCCAGTTAGCATTTCTAGGCACGGAAATTTGTTGTCTAACCATAAACGTTTGACAACCGCGTATTTATTACATTTATAAGTAGTAATAAAGTTGTTGTAAACAAGGCGCTAGTACATGTAGTATAAATGAATGTAGTATAATGAATCAAACTGACGCCAACTCTAGCAGCAACGCCTAACTGCAACTGCATTTAACGTTATTTTCAACTAACTGTCGCTACGCTGCGCTCACGATGTGGTTTTGCGATGCGTGTGCAACTTTAGCCGTTATCGTGCTGATCGATTGCTAAAATTGATTTATTCTTTACAACAAAAACAACAAAAAAGTTGTGTGATTTTTTCCGAATCGCTCGTGTTAAAAATAATTCTGAAGTACAAATCGTGTAATTTATACGCACATGCGCAACTCGTTGTGCGCAAGCGCAATGGACAATAACAACAAAAATTGTAATAAAAAAGCCAAAAATATCATAAATTACTCATGTCTATGAAGTGTAGACGTAACTGAAGTGCTGAGTGAATCGAGTGTTTGGTGTTGCTCATACGCCCCGCTGCACCCCAAGCACTCAACTGTAAGCTTGTATGCTTCTATTCTGGCTGCGGCCAGCGTCCATTGGAATTGTAATTTAAATGCTTTTTTATTATTGACAGTTTTAATTTTAAAGTTTATATGTATTTTTTTTTTTCTTTTTGTTGTTACTCGCTGTGTTATGGGCAATGTATAGATGACGACAGTTTGGGATTTATTGAAAATTTTTTTGAAACTTTTTGTTTAGCTGAAAGTTCGCTAATAAATTCAAGTGTTGAAGTGATGAGACAATGGCGACTATGGAGGCGAAATAAAACTATAAAACGCAAATGTTATGAGTGATAAGTTGCGTAATTAGCTTGGACTGAAGTGTTTATTTTCGTCGAAAACAAAATCTTAATTTGAATGTGTTGAATTGAGCGCCATAAAACTGTGAAATTTAACCAAAATTTAATTTTATAATAAAATAAGCTGCATATCAAGCACAAAAAACAACAAAAATGGTGCATTCAGTCGATGTTGCGACGATAGCCGGAACAAGCGAAATGGTAAAGTTTCCGAAAATTATATATATTTTTTAACATTTCTTTTAAGCGATATATAAAAATAATTTATTGATCCTTTTCATCAGGAAATATTTCTTTGGCTTGTATTTTCTCATAAAGTTTAACAAAAAGTATAAATATTTTGTGTCAGTAATAAGATATTTAACCAATTAAAGCCAATACATACAGAAGAAGCGTTTAATTAGTTAAATCTTTCCTAACCTTACACATTGTCCTATTTATCACCCTTTGTTTGGACGCTGGTTTATCCTTACTAAGAAAGGCGAAGAATTTTTAATACCGATTATTTTCATTCACCATGCATATTAATTGATTGAAACGAGAGAAAAAAACCTCAGGACATTTGTCATTTCATAGAAAAGTACAAATAACACCAACGTAAAGCTGATAGCGAGTTTTATATTGCTATAAGTTATCTGCAATCTTAATATACTTGTATAGGATAACCTTATTCAAGGTTGAAAAGTCGGTGAAGATTTTATGTCTAATAAAAAACTGTCATTAGCCCACATTTTGACAGTTTTCTTCGACAATCGAGGCTTTTAGCTATTCAGCAACATTGACGTGAATCGCTACGGGCATTAAAGGCTATTCCGGAAATTGATTTTAACAAATGTTTCGAGGATTGGCAAACACGTTGGCTCCAGTATATTGGAACCAAGAGGGATTATATTGAGGGGGACGACATAGATGTTGAAGAATAAATAAATTAAGCATTTTAAATTATGAAGAAAGTCTTATAATTGTTTGCTCATAGTAGTATGTGTATAACTAAAAAAATATGGCCAACGGTTTTGCATTCAATGGAGAAAGGTTAGTTCTTTCTAGCCACATTGTTTGATATAACATTATTCAAGTCCTCTTAGGGTTACTTAATAAAGAAAGCCGACATTTTATCTTGACTTTGATCGGTCAGTTTTATGACAGCTTTATGTTATAAAATAGTTGTCCAATCCGAATCCGAACATTTTTTCGGAGGTTGTATCATTGCATGGATATTAAACAATGCCAAATTTCGTGAAAATGTCTTGTCAGATAAAGACATTTTACATGCGGAAACTTTATTTTGATCAATCAGTTTGTATGACAGATATATCATATAGTGGTGCCACATCGGCGGTCCTAGGAAATGGGTAATTTTTTTAGGGGAACGTGTGCGATATTTCAGACCATATAACTTAAAACCTGAGAGACTAGTTCGCGTATATGGCATAAAGACAGACAAGTATGGCCAAATAATATAGCTCGTCGCGCAGATCATTGTATACTGTACAGAGTATCCGACCCTATTGTTATTATTAGCTATCATCTTCTAAGGCATAGAAGAGGCCTGTGGAGTTCTACTGAACAATTACAGGAAGATCCAGAAAACGACCATTTATAGAGAGCCGAGAGGCATTATTAGTCTCTTCGGCGCCAAATTTCAATTCCAGCGTAATAAACAATTATATATATATTAGAGTGATTCAAAAAAAAAAAATTTTTTTTTTCGTTTGGTACTCGGAAAAATAGGTTCCTAGACACCTCTAAGAAAGCCTCTCCAAACATGAGTTTTTAATTGTAACGGGAAGGTCCTCCTACATACAGTTTTCTATTTTTTCTTATTATTATGTAGAAAAATTTATATCTCGCTTCCAGCTACTTAAAAAAATATATTGTTCCTTAGATTTTGTAGGAAATTGAATGCTCTACAAAAAAGGTCTACTATGATTTTTTCGTAAACCCAAACGTTTAAAAGATATTAACAGTTAAAGTTTGATTATTTTTGGGAACATTTTTTATTTCTTATGAATTTTATAACTCTATGAAAAAAAATTATTATGAATGATGAAATTCACAGTTTTGTAGGAAATTTACTGCTCTATAAAAATGGTCTTATTTGATTTTTCGATTAAGTTAAGCGTTTACGAGACGATGAATAGTCAAACATCAATGCATATTAGGGTGGATCAAAAAAAATTTTTTTTTTTTTCGTTTGGTACTCTGAAAAATAGGTTCCTAGACACCTCTAAGAAAGCCTCTCCAAAAATCTATTCATAATAATTTTTTTTCATTGAGTTATAAAATTCATAAGAAATAAGAAATTTTCCCAAAAATAATCAAACTTTAACTGTTAATATCTTTTAAACGTTTGGGTTTACGAAAAAATCATAGTAGACCTTTTTTGTAGAGCATTCAATTTCCAACAAAATCTTAGGAACAAGAAATTTTTTCAAGTAATTGGAAGCGAGATATAAATTTTTCTATCTGATAATAAGAAAAAATAGAAAACTGTAAGTAGGAGAACCTTCCCGTTACAATTAAAAACTCATATTTGGAGAGGCTTTCTTAGAGGTGTCTAGGAACTTATTTTTCCGAGTACCAAACGAAAAAAAAAAATTTTTTTTCACAACTTCTTAGATGCCATTCAATGTCACAATTTCTTGAAATACTCGAATCTCAAAACTTTTCTCGCAATAATTCGTTTGTTGCACATGCTATGCGGCTCATAGCCACGTCTTGTTAGAACCAAATGTGGTCAAGATCAACTTTCTCTAATTGCGGCAATAAAAAGTTGGTTATCACCGATCTGTACCGCTCTATATTGACAGTAACGGTGGCAGCAGATTATTTTGAAAGTAGTACGATGCGATAATTCCTCCAGACCAAAAACCACATCAAGCCGTCAATTTAGATAAAATTTTATGTAAATGTAATGATTCATGAATAATTTGTTGATGATCTTCACACCAAAAGAGACAGTTTTGTTTATTTACCGCACCATTATAACGACCATAAAATGGCAAAGGCGCACGAAAACTTGCAATTGAAAAACGCCTTCTGTGGTAATAAAATTTGATGATTTGTTAACGTTGTAGTTGTTTCCATGATGAATTTGTAAACATTACTGAGTCATGAAATTACAGATCATGACGTATTAAAAATAGCCAAAAGGACGCTTCGAAGTAATTTTAGCCCTATTTGGAAAACCTTATACATATACATTGTGACAAAAAAGTACTCGGAAATTGGAAATAAAACGCAAATTTAATTTATCGTCTTCAAAGTAATCCACATATGCCAACGATTTTTTTTGAGATGACCTTCAGCGAATTTTGTTTTATCTCTTCTATCAACTAAAGATGGGTTCCACAGAGCGGCAATTTCTGTTCGGGGAACAAGAAAAAAATCACACGTAGCTAAAACTGGTTGTTTATTGATGAAATTAATTGTGTTTTTGGCTTCAAATTCGGTCAAAATCGTGGCTCGATGCATCATCATTGTGTAAAATCCATTAATTGTTCCTTCACAATTCCGGCCGTTTTCGACGGATGTTCTCACGCAAACGCCTCAATGCGACCAAATACATTACTTGTAGAACTCCTTACCGCCTGTCCCTACAGAACAAATTCATGACACACCATCATTAACCCATGTCTCGTCGGAAGTCATATGCTCTACATGAATGTAGGATCGGAATTCGCACGATCAAGCATGTCCACAGAGAAAATCAGGTTTATCGGGACAAGTTGAGCAAGAATGCGTTTCATACCGAAAATATCGTTCGAGCGGACTCGAGCTTTCTTGCCATCTCTCTAACCTTTGCTTGACAACTTTCAAGCACCTTATCTAAATTTGGTTAGAAATATAATATTTGAGATAAATTCTTTGCTGGATATTTTGTACCGACTTAAGCAACTACTGTAAACAAACTGGTTGACAGATCGTATACCATATTTGGCACAGTAGTTATGGACTGTCCTACCAGCTGAGCAAAATACATTTTTTTTAAATATCATTTACTCGAGGAATTTGATTACAATGTCCGGGTGTTTTTTTGTCAGCATGTATACTAGCGCCAATTGAGCGCAAAGAAGCTCAAGAATAAACTCATTCAACTCAACTACTCAAATCTAGTGGCTATGATGTCTTTGACTCAATCCCATTCTGCCTAATATTCTACAATCAAGGTCGCAAAGTTTCATCTGCATTATTATTTTATGAAAATTCTTGGTATTTTAAAAACAATGATGTAGTAGACACATATGTATTAGAGAGCGCAGTGACATTCCACACAGCAGATAGAATTCTTGCTAGACACGTTAATGGATTAAATGCTGTCACAAGCAGTATCACATTGTCCTTAACAACTCACAACCATATTTGTAAAATAATGCATGAGAAGGAAGCGTTCGAATAAAATTGTAATTGTTCACAGTTTGACACCGCCAAGATAGCGGGAGACAGTAAAGAAGGCAAGGGCTGAAAAGATTATTCTACCACATTTTGGTTTCAAAATTTTTTCAAGAAAACCAGCGATATATGTATGTAGCGAGTTTGTACACATTCATATATATATATATATATATATATATACTTGTATATACCATATATTTATTATAAGCGCTAATTTTTTCCATTGTTTTATTTCGTATAATTTTTCTTACTATTTTTCCGGCGCCGCAGGACCAAACAAAACGCACAAAGCCTTCCACATTGCGACGCACACTAAATGCGCTGCGTCAGCGTTTAACACGTCGCAGTCGCACCAAGCCGCCTGATTGGTTTCTCCAGAAATTCTCCAATACAAATAATGTAGATAAAATTGGCAAGACTACAACCGGTACAACAACAGCTGCAGTTGTGGCTAACGAAGAAGGAGCGAGTGGACCAGCACCGGCGAATACGGCGCCAGCCGATGAGGGTCTTTCCAGTGAAATACGTGGCTCAAGTCGACTGTGTAATCGTCTATCGGTGAACCCGACACTGCAGTCACATTACAGGGTGAGTAGAAATTACCGTTAGTCGCTTTTCTCACCAAAATCAGCTGTATTGCTGACGTCACTATGGGTGCTACATTGCCAACACCAACTATTTTCAAATTATTTAATTCCTTGGTATATAGCTCCTACTTTATGCTTTTTTCCTTCCAGTGGCTTGGTATTGTATCGTTAGCTGTTCTCTATAACATAATCTTTGTGGTGGGTCGTTCCGTCTTCTGGGAGATAAATCATCGTGCTCCAACGGTATGGTACTTCCTGGATTATTTATGTGATTGCATATATCTGGTGGATACGCTAGTGCATATGCATGAAGGTAAGTCGCCAAAGCTTTAATTAACTATCTTAGGTCCTTCTATAGATAAAATTTCCATTATTTTTGCTTTCTTACAGGTTACTTGGATCAGGGTCTGCTCGTGCGAGATGCTTATAAATTACGACGTCATTACTTTCACACCAAAGGTTGGTCCATCGACGTGCTGTCAATGCTGCCAACTGATCTCGCATATATATGGTGGTCGCCAAGCTCTTGTAGTGCCGGCGGTTTACCTTGTCCCGTGATAGTGCGCCTAAATCGTTTGTTACGTGCTCCTCGCCTCTGGGAGTGGTTCGACCGTACAGAAACGGCTACTGGTTATCCGAATGCTTTTCGCATTTGTAAAGTGGTGCTCGCCATTTTGGTGCTAATACATTGGAATGCCTGCATGTATTTCGCAATTAGTTATTATCTCGGTTTTGGTTCGGACAACTGGGTATATAATTTGAATGGCCCACGGAATAGCACTTTGCAGAGACAATATATTTATAGCTTTTATTGGTCTACATTGACATTGACGACGATCGGTGAGACACCAACGCCAGAAAATGATGCGGAATACCTGTTTGTGGTGGCAGACTTTCTGGCAGGCGTGCTGATCTTCGCCACAATTGTGGGTGAGTATTTTGCAATAGACGCATTCAACTATTATTAGCAACTACTAGTGCCAAAGCTAATAAAATCATAAATACTATAAGCAAATTCAAGACCAAGACCAAGACCAAAACCAAGAACAAGACCAAGACCAAGACCAAGAACAAGAACAAGACCAAGGCCAAGACCAAAAGCAAAACTCATACCCAGACCAAGACCAAGAACAACACAAAGACCAAGAGCAAAACTAAGACCCAGACCAAGACCAACAACTAAGGCAAGGCAACAGCAAAACCAAGACCAAGGCCAAAGTACGGCTACAATCAAATTGATTGCCCTTTAATATCTACTCTTAAGTCCTACATTGCAACGGCAATTATCTTAGTTTGTCTCTTCACAAATTATTTCACCATTAAAACCTGCTTAGCTATTTATTTACTTTAAAACGAACTCTTCAGGTTTCAATACTCTCGTTGCCTCACCCACAAGCTATTTAAAGTACACTTTACATGAACTATGGGCTATCAATGTCCTTAACCTTCGACTTCGTTAATGATTTCCCGGTACCAACACAGTATTATGTTTGTATATAAGAATATACCTAATATGTATTTCCTGCGTAGCCGTTGAATGCTTCCTTCCGTGAGTTATTGTAGCTGATGACTTAATTGGTCATATTATGCCATCGAATAAAATGAATTGTTCGACCCTCAGTCGCCTTCTGACTTGACATTGTCCACAGGATACGTCAAGTTGCGCACTCCTTGTTGTTGTTTATCTCTTTTCCCCATTTTTTCTACCTTTTCGCACTTACATATTCGTCATTGAGTATAGTTGTTGGCGGCGAATGACAGATGGTTGGCCATCAGCACCAAACATCGTTCCACGTCGGCGCTTCTTACCTCATTCATCGCGCTGTCATACCTACGAGAAATTTGCGTGCCTATTGTTTACAGTTTTCCTTGTTTGTCAAGTTATGCCTTTGTGTGCATTGTGGTTGGCGTCATTCTAATGGTTGGCGTACGTGCTCACGGCAACGCTGTAATGCAAATTGCACGACTAAACTCTTTAATATACACTTCAAGTAATGGAATGTTTTAAAAATATGTTAAAGAGCGTTTGACGAATCGAAAAGTGTTTAGATATTGCACTTTAAAAAGTTTAACCGAGAAATAAGCAACTTTCTAGAGGGATTGCGTGATAGAGCTTTCTAGTCCAGCAAATGTTAGTAGACAACAGTTTTGTTAGAATTTGAAATGAGTAGGCTTACCCCTTAACGGTCGATATTTCAACATTGGATTACCGAACAGCAAAAAAATTATGGTCCATCACTGGAGGATAATTTTTAATACCCAAACTAAATCAAATCATCACTTCTAATCAAGTTTAATGCCTGTAACAGGCTACTTTGACAGGAGAATTTTTGGAGCTTTTCTACAGTCTAGAAATTCCGAGTTTGGTCAGCTTGTTATGAGAGAGTTGCAGTTTTAATGCTTAAATTTATCTTAAAATCTTTTATTGAAAGCTTCGTGATACACACTTTATAAAAAGTTAGTCTTACTCTTCCGAAAAAGGACTCTCAATATAGAGTAGCCCAAATGTACAGAGTAAGTCAAACTTAATTATACATATTACCCAGTATGTTTGGCATCCTTCTGAATTTATTACTGTTTAATCGTCGAGCAGTTCCAAGTCCTTCCTCTTTCATTTAAAAACTCGCTAGAGCGTTCCTCTTTTAGGACATCACAGATCAGTTCTCCCGTCTCTTTAAAAAACTGCACACTAGAAGATTAAATCGAAAAACCTTAAGTTCCGGCCCCCTTATAAAAGAAAACACTATCGCAGGCTCGTTGACAAATAGCGTTTCCAAATTTTTACGGTACTCATTCATTTTCATCATGATAAAAATCTACTGTTGGAAGTATTTTTAATATGAGGTATTACATAACATATGGTTCTCAAATATAGAGACAAGAATTTACATGTTGGCGGAAGAATTTCCGAAATCTCAAAATAACCCCAACTAGTCACGACCTCACCTAACACACGTTAAGCCAAATAAAACCTAAAGGACAACTTATTTTAAGGGTCGCAACTAGTTTCCGTTCCATAAAAACTAATGAGGGTAGTTCCACCAGTTTTAGCTTAGTCTTAAATAATATTCCAGACCTAATTTCTACATTTTCCATGCACCCTTAGGTAACATTGGTTCGATGATTTCCAATATGAATGTGGCACGTGTCGAGTTTCAAAATCGCATGGACGGTGTCAAACAGTACATGGCCTTCCGGAAGGTTGGCCATGAGTTGGAGGCGCGTGTGATACGTTGGTTTGCCTACACTTGGTCACAGAGTGGAGCGCTCGACGAAGAACGTGTGCTGGCGGCACTACCGGACAAACTGAAAGCCGAGATTGCCATACAAGTGCATATGGACACACTAAAACAGGTGCGCATTTTCCACGACTGCGAACCGGGACTACTAGAGGCGCTTGTGTTGAAACTAAAACTGCAAGTCTTCAGTCCCGGCGACTATATTTGTCGTAAAGGTGATGTTGGCAAAGAAATGTATATAGTAAAACGAGGCAAATTGTCCGTGGTCGCAGACGATGGAGTCACAGTGTTTGCAACACTTGGCGCCGGCTCAGTTTTCGGCGAAGTGTCAGTGTTGGAAATAGCAGGCAATCGCACCGGTAATCGACGAACAGCCAATGTACGTTCACTAGGCTACTCGGATCTCTTTTGTTTGGCAAAACGTGATTTATGGGAAACGCTGTCCGATTATCCAGAAGCGCGTGCCACACTCACGGAACGCGGCTGTCAGCTGCTGCGTAAAGATGGTCTACTAGACGAGAGTGTTTTTGCGGGTGTGTATTAAGAAAAGTGAACTATTCAAGTGTATAATGAGTGGAAATGAGACGAAGTTTGTGCAAATCTGCATGGAAAACTTTTTTAATTTTCAGATTCACAACGCGCGCACGACAGTATCGAGAGCGGCATTGAAAAGTTAGAGATGTCCGTGGAGAATTTAAATGTGCGGTTGGCACGCTTACTTGCCGAGTACACAGCCAGTCAGGCGAAACTGAAGCAACGGCTGGCGAAACTGGAATCAAAGTGAGTATGAGTGGAAGGTGGATGAGCGTTTTTGTAGGAAGTCTGAAAGCACGTGAGAAGTGTTGAGAAGATAAACAGCTGGATGAATGGCTTATGTTTCGTGAAAATTACACGCATAAGTCATTGAACTTTGACTAACTTACCGGCATTTGTCTTCCTAGCACACGGAAGCATTTCTGTAGACATTTAAAGGGATGGTTCGTAAAGGAGCTGCTTTTCTTAAATGAAAATCTTTCGGTTTCTCATGAACGCAAGCACTCCTCATTTATTTATATGATAGGTTAAGATTTCATTCATATCGCTTCTTATATTCTCTATGCGCTTTCTGTTAACCTCGTCTTCCGAAGAATGTCTTCCGATGCCTTGAAAATTTCTGCCACTATCTCACGTAAGGCTTAGTAAGCTTAATAATATCTTCACTTTAATGTCGATATGACTGTAATGATTGACTTGTTCGCATAGACCCTGTCTTCCAGACACTCAATCTGTAAGCGTGACTGTACACAATAGATAAGATGTTTACGGAACCCTTTCCCACGACAGTTTAGACTACATAATCGGATCATAACCAGATTAATATCCGTACAAAATCTGTTAACTCGACCGCAACACAAAAAATATTTCTAGAAAATTTTGAGCCGGTACAACAACAGTGATTACCGAACTTTATTCGAAAAGACTCGATTGTCATTTGGGTGCAATAACAGTTGAACTGTTGGAACCACAAAAACTCATTTGGCATGCCTGTGGGGAGCTCAAAGTTACCAAAAATGACGTTGCCTGAGCAGCTTCACAGAAAAAAATTTTCAAAATTCTTCAGCACTTCTCCAATTGAGACGCATTTTACTCCGCGTAGATCCCATATCAACCTTTCAGCAAAGTTTTCTAAAATTAAAGAGCTCTCACTGAATGCAGCACCCTATAAGACTATGTTTTAAAATTGACGAACATTTCTAATTTTTCTGTGTTTCTTCTCTCTTCCACACACGAACACACACATAGCTATCAATTAACCCACAACTCCAACGCCGGCATCAGCGTCGTCGAACCGCAAGCACGTCCACGCAGCGGGCGTCTCTACTCGCTGCAACTGAAGAAGCGTACGCGGCAAAAACGTCTAACGGCATCTACGAAATCCAACGAGAGCAGCAAACAGAACACGCTGTAAGCGTGAGACGTTGTTGCATAAGTGATGCTGGCAAATGCCAAAACCAATACCCGCCAAGGCCAACAACAATGGGCAGCAAATAAGCCAAATAAATGGAATTTCATTGCAAGCCGGAAGAAAAATTGCGGGGGTCCAACAACTGAGAGCAGAGGCAATGCTGGCAAAAGCCACGCGAGCGTAAGTGGCACAAATTTATACATGGATGTGTGAGTGCGTGTGTGTGGGTGCCACCCACTGTTTGTCCTTCGAATGCGGCTTTGATGCGCTTTGTTGTTTGTTTGCCGAAGTTGTCAACTTTTTAGCTTTTATTTTCATGAAGTGAAGCTTAATGCAGTTGTCCGTTGGTCCACTATTACGCCAGGTAAAGCCAACAACCCAACACCCACCTTCCCACTCTCTTAGTCAACTTGTACGTGCCGATGCGCTGAGATGCGATACTAAATGGTGATAAATGAATTGAAATTCACAAAACTTAAGTAAACTGTAAGTTTAAGCTAAAATTACAAGGAAATCTATATATATATTTCAAATACATACATATAAATTCAATTTGCATTTACATTTGCAAATACAAGTAGAAATATTTATATTTAACTAAACGTGTATACATATAAGATTTATCGGAATATAAAAACTGACTTATACACAAAAACAAATTCACCTATATATATATATATGTATTTATGTAACTATTATCTTAAAGAGTGCTAATTTTAAAGCACACCACAATTTTATAGGTTAGGTATTGATAAACGAGTTACAAAAATTTATCGAAATTTTGTAAAACAATTTTTAAAATTTTAGTATATTTGAATAAGATAATTTTCAGTGTTATATTTACAATTCAATAATGACAATAGTTTCAAACTGGTGAGCATGGCCGAAAGATGGATAATCGAATAGTTTTCAAAACTATACTTTGTTGACACCTTTTGGGAGTTAATGATTCTCCTTGGAACTATTTAACTATTCAATGGGCAAAACTGAAGCTCGCCTTATAAGAGATATTCAATGAATTTCTTACATTCAATTAGAATATATGTATCGCTTATTTCCATCATGCTATAAAGAAACACACATGCGAATGGTTATCCATTTCGAGGTTCCTCACTTTTTTAAAGAAAAAACACAGAAACTTCAAATATAATGGGAAATATTTTTTATCATTCGAAAGAACATTCTTTGACATTTATTTACTGCAGATTCTATCTTTCAAATGTTGACCGCGTTTACGTCCCAAAGGTCCTTCCGTTCAGTACAACTTTCGATGACTCGTTCGAGCATTTCGACTGGTAACTCGCGACAGACATGCGTGATGTTTGCTCCAAGGCCTAAATCGAAGCCGGATTGCTCGCATAGACTTTAAACTTTGCATATCCCCTCAGGAAAAAGTCAAACGCTGTGACATCGCACGATCTTGGTGATCAATCGACCGGCCCAAATCGTGAAGTTATCTGCTCACCGAAGTAGTCAATAAATCTATTGATTGTTGCGATGTGTGGGAAGTTTCGCTGTCTTGTTGAAACCTAATGTCGCAGAGATCACGAACTCCAATTGTAGGCATCAAATAGTCCGGTCGCTATTAACGGCTGCGTTCTCACCGGCGTCATTTTTGAAGAAATATAGGCCTATGATACCACCAGCGCCCAAACTACACCAAACCGTTGTTTTTTTTCTGGATGAAATGTCACCTTTTAAATCTCTTCGGGTTGCTCTTTGTTCCAAACGCGGCAATCTTGCTTGTTAACATTTCTAATGCGGCAGAAAAGAGCCTGACCACTCAACAAAATTTGGCTTGAAAACGTCAGATTATACTGCTATATTTTCCTCCCTGCGTGTTTGTCATGACCTATTCGGTCGAATATTATCCAATAATGAATGCCGGATCTCAAGATGGGTGATGGTGTCGTAATTAGTAAGCACAGTAAACCGATTATGTTGGCCACAAATATTTGTATTAAAGTTGCACGATTCGTAAACATTGATCAGGCGTAAGTCGTGAACATATTTAAGTAATAGTACTCAAAAAAAGTTTTTTGACAGGCTCGAAAAACATATAGTCGAACAATTTTCAAAAACATATCTTTAGGGCTCCTTTCTTCTTCTTCTTAATTGGCGTAGACACCGCTTACGCGATTGTAGCCGAGTTAACAACAGCGCGCTAGTCGTTTCTTCTTTTCGCTACGTGGCGCCAATTGTATATTCCAAGCGTAGCCAGGCCCTTCTCCACTTGGTCCTTCCAACGGAGTGGAGGTCTTCCTCTTCCTCTGCTTCCCCCGGCGGGTACTGCGTCGAATACTTTCAGAGCTAGAATGTTTTCGTCCATCCGGACAACATGACCTAGCCAGCGTAGCCGCTGTCTTTTAATTCGCTGAACTATGTCAATGTCGTCGTATATCTCGTACAGCTCATCGTTCCATCGAATGCGATATTCGCCGTGGCCAATGCGCAAAGGACCATAAATCTTTCGCAGAACATTTTTATCGAAAACTCGTAACGTCGACTCATCGGTTGCTGTCATCGTCCAAGCCTCTGCACCATATAGCAGGACGGGAATTATGAGCGACTTATAGAGTTTGGCTTTTGTTCGTCGAAAGAAGACTTTACTTTTCAATTGCCTACTCAGTCCGAAGGAGCACCTGTTGGCAAGAGCAATCCTGCGTTGGATTTCCAGGCTGACATTGTTGGTGGTGTTAATACTGGTTCCTAAATAGACGAAATTGTCTACAACTTCAAAGTTATGACTGTCAACAGTGACGGGAGAGCCAAGTCGCGAGTGCGACGACTGTTTGTTTGATGACAGGAGATATTTCGTCTTGCCCTCGTTCACTGCCAGACCCATTTTCTGTGCTTCCTTGTCCAGCCTAGAGAAAGCACAACTATCGTCGCGGGTGTTGAGGCCGATGATATCAATGATATGTATGTCTTTCTCACTTTAGCTCGCCTTCGAACGGATGTCCTTAGGCTACCCAGAGGATACTTGGTCAAAGACCGGAAGTTGTGAGCTGCTTGAGCTATGTGTAAAAGAATACTTTCTGGCCACTCCCAAGTGAATGGCGATCAGAGAACTTTAGTGAATGGCGATCAGAGAACTTTAGGACTCCTTTGGAAGTTAGTAATTGTCTTTGTAAAAGTTAAATGGTTTCGAAGCTCACCTTAAAAGACATATCCGGAATGTTTCTTACTTTCCATTTGAATATATCACCTACTATTTCCAGTTTACTATATAGAAACATATATTTATGTATGTATAATACTTGCTTCAAAACTTCAAAACTTCATGTATGTATACTTCAAATAATTTTCATCCGATCTGGTGTGTTTCCTGCTCGGGCCTATATAAAACATATTATTTCTATTTTTCGAAAATGGACCTCAGTAAGCTGTGGTATTTTTTACTGTAATCAGAATATTTTTCTATAAGTTTCGTTTCTGATTTGGAGTCGTTTAAAAAAGAGAAATATTTAGCACGGTTATAAGTGACGAATCAAATTCAAAAATAATTACTATTACAAACTAAAGAGTATAATATACAGAAACCAGGCCCGTAGTTACCTGCTTGTAGGGAAACCGCCTCCTAGGAACATCAGGAGAACATTCCGCCAACATGTCGATCATTTAAAACAATATAGCGACCAAATTTCAGACGTGGGAACTAAATGCCATTCACAATATATCTATTAACACCTTCACCGACTCCTTCCCAGTGTTTAGCAAACGTTCAGTCCAAGCACCACCCGTAGCAGAACCAGAGCTCGAGTTATCGCTTGAAACCAGAGTGACCCTTACGCAACATCTTTTTGAATACTGTAGTAGGTTAAACTCGCACTTATCCAGAAAAGTCTTTAACATACAACTCCTCTTTCCTCCATATAATGAATCCCGCATGACACTAATCACCTTTTCGAACGTTCAATGAAACCAGCTCACTTAAGGGTTGTCAAGATTTCCTGCGAACTTCTCAACCGATCTTAGAGAAATTTTACACAAGTATTCTAAATATAATTTACAAGTCGAAACAACTCGTTTCCCTCGTCTACTGTTAAGTGATCTGGATGGCAGTCATTGCTTTCCTCCAAAGCAAGGTCTGGATTATTGTAAATAACTACTACATAACTCATATATTGGCCGTTATAGGCCGTTATATGCCGTTTTATGTCACCCGGGAGTTCGAAAATCTATTTAATAGGTATATGGGGCTAAGAAAGTATTGACTGAATTCAACCCATTTGCTGCACAGAGACATACTACTATCAGGAAAGGATTCTCTCTGAACTTCAATTTAGTTGGTCGCATTTAGTTATTCATTTATCGCGCTTTTAGTAATTCTTAACAGTACCGTTATATGGGTACTAAGCAAGCTTGTCATCCTTTTTCAACCATATCCCCACTGTCGGTAGGAGTTCTCATAATATTTGCTAAAGTGAACTTATTAGAGGGCGGGGCCTCGGCCACTTTTTCAAAATTGCTTGCCCACAGCCATCCTCCTGTGTCAAATTAGAGTTTTATATCTTAATTTAGTGCTTGCTTATGGTACTTTATGCGTTTCCTTTCCTTTTTGCCAAGAAACGCGCATACCAAGTTTCATCAAGATATCTCACTTTTTACTCAAGTTACAACTTGCACGTATTACCCTCTATCTATCTCGATTAGTTTTAGGTGGTATGTAGAACCGTTAAGTGAACAAAACTACTCTTCTCTATAGCAACATGTTGCAAGAGTATAATCATAATTTTATATGAGTTCGTGTATAAAAGCTAATCGTGGTACTGAAAGATATCATAAATGAAGACACTATAATTTTTTCCTAAACTTAAGCAAAATAAAACTAAATGTGCCTCAAAGTAATACAAATTGTATTGAAATAAAACACACAAAAAATATATTTCGAACACTAACATATTCGAAGATAATAAAACATTTCATTGAAAATACTACTAAATATTGTAATATACTAAAATAAATCACTTAATTAAAACCAAATTATTTTAACTCTCTTCTAAAGTCATAGTAATAACAACTTATATAATAATTACAAGTAAGCTCTAATTTTATAAACTTCGCTGGAAACTGGCGGATCCACTGGAGAGGTAGAGATTTTTTATTCAAATTCAAAAGAATGTGCAGAGTAGATAAGTAAATGGGTATTGCACCACGACTTAAAGTCTAATGTACTCTATGTACAAGGAAACATCAATATAAAAAAAATGTTAAAAGGAAAACCCCCACAAAGAAATTCTAGATCAGTCACTGTTTATCGGTATTGGTTTTTGGATGAAATATATGTATATGTAATTAAAAGCTATTAGGAACGCCTGTTATGGCAAAATATATTACATAAATATACAGCTCTCTATTTATTTTTTCTCGTTTTACAACATTATTGAAACATCAGGTTTTATAAATCTTAAATCTCTAACAGAACTTAAACAAAAATCTTCGAATTTCTTTTCATCTTTCTAAAAAATTGGAGAAAATTGGTGTATCTATAAAATTAAAGTGCATATCGATTAAAATTTTAACACTAACCTATAATAACTACGACGACTTTTGCTTATTTCTAGAATATAGGAACTTTATATTTAGTATTAAAAATAAGTAACGCTTTAGGCAAACTAATTTTGTATAAAAAACACACAATTTGCTATAAAATGCTATTACTAGACTCTCGAAGTATATATGTGTGTATAGATGTCTTTAATTGACGGATGCTCATAACAATTTTTTAACTATGAAAAACATTCGAAAAGCTTACCATCATTTTGACACTTGCAAAAATTAAGTTGGCATGCTATGTGATAGAAAAATAAGTGAAAGTATGAACTTAGTTAACAAACAAGGGACCCAGTAATTTTTTTTAACTACCAGTGCACAGGAAATGGGTTTGGTTTCATGCTCTGGATAACAACAATACAATGTTTTAAAGACGGAATCCACAAACCATTCGAGCGGGTTACTGCTATCAAAAAGCTTCTCAAAACGCTCATAATTTGTTTAATTATCTGTACTTGGATATGCTGTGAAAATAGTGGGTGATCCATTTTGAGTTTACCTACTTTTTAAAAGAAAAAGCATATAAACTTCAAATTGAATTAAGGATGTTTATTGTTATTCAAAAAAACATTCTTTGGCATTTTTTTTTTTTAATATTATCTCTTTCAAATGTCTACGGCTACTTCTCAGATGGTCCATCCATCCTGAATCGAAGCGGAATTTTCCGAATGGACTTTATCCTCGGAATAAAAAGTCTAACGGTGTAATATCACACTATCTTGGTGGCCCAAAACTCGAAATCATCTGCTCACCGAAGTGTTCTCTCAAAAAATTAATCGATTGATGCGATGTATAGGAAGTGGCGCCGTATTGCTGAAAAAAATTCACTTTCAGGCATCAAATAGTCGATTTTCATGGCGCGAATGACGGTTACGTTCCCAAAGGCATCATTTTTGAAGAAATATGGACCGATGGTTTCAACGGCCCACAAACCATAACAAACCGTTTTTTTTTCTGGATGAAATCGCAACTCTTGAATTTCTTTAAGTTGCTCTTCATCCCAAAACAAAATGTGACTCGAAAACGTCGGATCTTCTTGGAACTTTTCAGGACCACATAGACCAAAGCAATGTCGCTTGGGAAGGTCGAACGGCTTCAGTACTTGCATAAGCTGCATTTTGTACACTTCCAATTTAAGATCTCGACGTAAAATGCGCCAAGTCCTTCATACGTCAGTCTTAGTTGCTGCGAAAGGCGAAGAATCGACTCTTCATATATGGCAGCTTGTCACGACTCACTCGAGATCTGTCAAAAAAAGGCTACAGAAGAAATTACCTATACTTGGATCATCCGTTAGAACTTGCTATTCTGGATATTGGTATTAAGTATCCAACGCAATCGATGTAATTTTTATTGTTCCCAGTCAAGTTTCTAATTCCGACTAAAAAACTTTGGCAAACTAAATACAAAACTATTACAACCTTAAAGAGTTTGTTTAATAGCTGGTGTTTTATTATTTGGAATACCAAAACATTTATATGATAACATAAATCAAAAAGTTAATATATATAATATAAGAAGGTAGTCAAAGAATTATATGTTGGCTCAAAGAGTAGGTAACATTTTATGTTAAAAAAGTGACTCAATATCAAAAAAGAATAGATTTTTTGAACGAAATATGTTAAGAATAAAAATATATATATCTAGTAAGGAATTTTTCACTTCAGATATGTAAATTTGATAGGCAGAGATAAACTCCATAAAAAATATAATACTACTAATCCGCCAAATATAAACCGATCGATTGTATGCACAAATGGTAGTGAAATAACTAAAACAAAAGCGTGAAATATATATGTATATCCTACCACTAAGTGACTCAAAAATCGAATTACAACAAAACATTTTTATACAACGCATAAGAAAAACAAATATTTTAGTTATCACGAGCAGAAGCTCTGCCACCACACACAGTGAAAAACACAAGTATAAGTCAGTTTTGGGGTAAACGAATGTCAAAAGAACGCTCAACCCTTATTAAATTTCGCTAAATGTATTTGACAGCACTGGGAACATCTCTCCTTACAGTAGGGGAAGCATCAAAAGCCAGAGTGCGGCGCTTTAAACCCCTAAACCTAACCTACTTTCAAGTCATGTCCCTCCCACTGACCGACCATATTAGGTATTACTTCATGAGAGGTAAAAAGACATTTAAGTATCTTCTATTGTACGGACTGACTGACTCCTAATCCATTGTTAGCTTCTTAGTTTTGCCATAATTAGAGCTGACGCTTCGCTGACAGCTTTTCATTTATCAGAGGACTGATACAAATGTGCTGTCAAATTGTTTACCGCTACGCCGAGAGTAATGTTTTAGCTTTCCTTTATGTTTAAAAAACGAGGGCACTGAAAAAACACGTGTTCAGAGTCTTCTATGCACTTTGTACACGTCAGATAATATGGACTAACGTCATTATTAATTTGGAACATATACTTTCTAAACCATCCATGGCCACTCAGTATTTGGGTTAGGTGGAAATTCGGAGTCCATCATCCTTTAGATGAGGTTTGCCACCGCTACTGCCACATTATAAGCCTGTTTTTTTTCTCTTTATTTTTTTCGCCTTGTAGACGGCTCTGATGTCTGAATGTCAATAGGCGGCATACTCGCTAGTACTTGAACAGCATTTCTAGATATCGTTCGGAAAGCACTTGTTACTCGAATTTGCTACACCTCAACTGTCAAACATATGCCGTAATATTTTTCTTTTTTATTGTTTGAGAGATATGTAGTTATTAGCGAAGGTTCTGTTTAAGTTTCCTACGACTTTAAGCTCTCGTTACCTATAAAGTCGTTTCATTTTTCAAATAACCGCTTTGAGCTTCCAAAATTGGCTGGCGTGTCGTTACATTTTGTGAATTAATTTAATTTTGCAAATGTTCTTCTGCCACTCATTTACAAAATAACAGTAATTATACTTTTAACTTTGTGTAAATATAGTAAAAATGTAAAAAAGACTAAAGCGTTAACATCTAACTTCAACTGTAGTTTCATATACAAACAAAGTAAGTGAAATACATATATACGAACACTTCACTATTATGGTGAGAAAATTTTAACAAAATATGTATATAAGTAGAAATGTAAATTATATATTTTCTAATAAAAAAACATTTTGTGCTTTCCTGTAAAACTTAAAATTTCCAAAGAATTATGTATCTAATAAAGCGAAAAGAGTACGCTGCATAAATGTTTGAAGCAAAAGTAAGTCCTTGTAGGTTATACGAGTATAGTACATATAAAATTATGGTGAGAAAATGTCAAAATTAAATTGGATAAAAAATATTTTTGTAATAAGGTAATTTTGAAAATTTAGTTATATCTACTTAAGACCTACGACACTTCAAAAACGGGAAGAAATGAAGAAACGTTGAAGCGAAAATGTATTGTTAACAGAGAGATGTTGGTGATAATTGTTTACTACACTATGAACGAAAAATAAGTGACAAATGAAGAACGAATAAATAAAAGTAAAAATTTAGGAAAATTTTGTAGAGTATTATTATTTTTGGCAGTTTATTTGGCAGCACCGATAGCGGATAGGTGATTCCGATAGTAATGCGTGTGCAAAATTTTGGATTCATATCTCAAAATGAAAGGTAAGTTCGCGTTTATATAGGCACGTCACGCTTGTCATTTATTTATAACATTATTTAATTATTTTATAGTATCTACAACGTTTTCTTCTTGGTCTTGCAAATATCCAACAAAAGCAAGTTCGCTCCATTTCGAGGTTGCCTACTTTTTTAAGGAAAAAACAAAGAAACCCTCAAAATTATTGGGAAATGTTTATTATCATTCTAATAAATATTCTTTGGCATTTATTTTTTGGAGATTTCCCTATCACTAGATCACCTTTGGGGATTCTACAAGAGTATGCTCCGGTCTTGAAACCTTCTGTAAGCCGCTGCATTTTTTCGTAGAATTTTCGAGCATTACCCCTGTCGGCCAGCCAATCAAGCTCTTCATACTCACGCATTTCGGCCTCTTTCTTCTTCTGTCTACAAAAATGAAAGAGAAAGAGATTACGCAATGCGCATGTTTGCTTTCAGTCAGCTGTTCTTGCTGACGTCACGGTTGACTTATTATTCGCCCGCGCTATTGAAAGTGAATTCGAATTGTGTTTTCAAGTGTTATATTAATTGTTAAATTCTATATTTTTAAAATGCGTTGTGCAGTGTTCGGTTGTGATAACAACAATGGTAAAAATAGTGCTACGAAGTGGAGATTTTTTCATTTCCCTAAGGATAAAGCCGCATTAAAACAATGGATTCATTTTTGTCGTCGGACGGACAAAATTAACGTTAGAAATGCGTGCGTTTGTGAAGTGCACTTTGCGCCGGAAGCTTTCGAAAGAACTTTGCAGTTTGAAATGGGTAATTATAGCATTTTGCTAACAATAATTTTACTTTTATAACCCAACACTCTGGCAGGTTTAAGTTCGCGGAATCTAACGAAGTTGCTACCCAGCGCTTTTCCCACGTTAACCACTGCTCCTACAGAGGCTAATAAACGGCAGAAGAGGATGGAGTCTCGTTCCAAAAAAGAGATGTTGACAACAATCTTGAAGAATACCGACAAACTAAGTTTTTGCATACTAACCACTGTTTTTTATCCTAATTATACTAATAATAATAACTAACAATTTATTCCATTTATTGATACGCATGTGTTTATTATATTTTTGCTGGTAATATTTTTCAACGTGTGCCAGTTGATCTGAATTCCACTGACCCAATCGAAAAAAAATGATGACTTGGAGATTCTCAACAACGACGGTCTTGAGAATTTGGCAGGGTGCATCTGCCACAAACTCGGTAAAGACAACCCCGAAATTTGTGCCAATTCCGAAAATTGTTCGTCCCATACTTGGGTGGATCACCTTTCTGAAGGAGGACTCTCAAAACCAACAGATATGTTGATGGAGCATATGAGAGCCTTGCAAGCAATATTTGACGACGTCAATGGTAATGATTTGCATATATGTACAAATTACGTCCAGAAACACATAGATTTAAGTGATTTTGTAAATTGTAGCTCGAAAATAAAAGAATTATTTTTCAGAGCTAGAATGTATTTTAGGATTCGTTCCTTAAATAAAAACATAATTGAACATATGTTTAGTAAAAAAAAAAAAATGAAATAAAACAACAAATTGATACTTAGTTACAAAATATTTAATCTTTTTATTTACATAAATGTATATGGTTGAAACAAACACAGCAAAGATTGCCTCTTTTTAAATAATACAATGAAAATTCAATAAATGAATATGTAGGTAAATGTTCACTATAAAATATTCACTTATATTCATATCTTTTATTAATATTCACTAATATAAGGATGTTAAATTTGATGATATTCATGATTTTGTATGCCTGCAATACAAAATTGCTTCTTATTGCAAAGAAAAACAACCAACTGAAAATCAGCTGATTGTAAGTTGTTCAACCGTGACGTAGATGCGCAGAACGAACAAAATTTGAACTCGTCATTGCGCAATCTTGTTTCTATCATTCTTGTTCTGTCTACAAATGCGTCTCGCTTCCCTCTTCAACTCTCGGTATCTATCCCATCCCGCACGTGTAGTGGTCGATCGTAACGTTGCGAGTACCAGCTGTTTGTGTTTTGCACTTTTCAAAAACCAATGGTTTCGGTTGCAGCTGTACGTAAGGAGTTTTAAATGCCGTCCCACAGTTCCCTTATACCGAGTTGCTGACGAGTGCTCTCAGAGAGCAGGAGTGCAAGCCGAGTAGGGAATCGTTCGGCTGTCTGTTGTGATTGCAGCTTCTCGACGTCGAACCTTCCTTGTGTTTGTTGGCGTGCGTTTTTTGCTGCACAGAGGCGGGTGCGAATCTTGGCTGCAACAAGATACCGGTCCGAGTCGATGTTAGGACCTCGGAGCGCACGCGCATCTAAAACTGGAGACGTGTCTTCCGTCTATCACAACATGATCGATCTGGTTGGTAGTTTTTCGATCCGGAGACAGCCAGGTAGCTTGATGAATCTTTTTATGCTGGAATCTAGTACCACAGATAACCATATTTCGGGCCCAGGCGAAGTCGATCAGCCTCAACCCATTTGGGGATGTTTCGTCGTGGAGGCTGAATGTACCGACCGTAGTGCCAAAGATATCTTCTTTGCCCACCCTGTCGTTAATGTCGCCAAGTACGATTTTGACATCGTGGTGGGGGCAGCTCTCATAAGTGAGCTCCAAGCACTCATAAAAGACATCTTTGGTCACATCGTCCTTCTCTTCCGTCGGGGCGTTGGCGCAAATCAGCGATATGTTGAAGAACCTCGCTTTGATGCGGATTGTGGCTAGACGTTCATTCACCGGAGTGAATGATAGTACTCGGCGACGGAGTCTCTCTCACACCACGAATCCAACACCAAACTTGCGCTCCTTTATATGGCCACTGTAGTAAAAGTCACAAGGACCTACTCTTCTCTGTCCTTGTCCCGTCCATCGCAATTCAGCTGGGCAGCGGCCCCTTCCCAATTAAGGGTCCGGACATTCCAGGTGCATGCCCTCAAATCGTAGTCATTATTTCGTTTGCCATGGTCGTCATCAAAAGGGGGGTCTCTCATCCGAGGCTGCTTTTCCTTTTTCATTGGTACTGATTCTTACGTGGCGGGTTCCAAACCCAGCACACAACCCTATGTAGGGGATGTTTCGCCTTCTCACATTAGCTCGCCTTCGAACAGATGTTCTTAGGCTACCCAGAGGATACTTGGTCAAAGACCGGAAGTAGTGAGCTGCTTGAGCCATGTGTAAAAGAATCGTTTCTGGCCACTCCCAAGTGAATGGCGATCAGAGAACTTTCCTCACTTGCGTGAACTTCTACACACGACTCCATCCTCTAACCGCTATCATATTTTGAAAAATATGGACCAACGATTCCACCAGCCCACAAACCGTGGCTGTTTCTGGATGAAGTGGCAGTTCTTTAATCTCTCCAGGACGCTCTTCGTACCAAATACGCCAAATTTGCTTGTTTACATACCCACAGAGCCAAAAATGCGCCTCATCGCTGAACAAAATGAGCCAAATCGTTCCATACGTTAGTCCGAGTTACAGTAAATGGCGCTGAATCGACTCTCCAAGGTCTTCGTGTACAGGGTGTTAAGATAGTTACACATAGTCGAAAATTTACTCAACGTTCACTATGATCGATTTTAAGACTCATATAATCCACTCATTAGTAGCAATTTCAGGGTGAGAGAGAGAGAGTGTGTTAAATTCTTCTACACCTAAACACTAAAGAGAACAGTTCAGCAAAAAGAGAGAAAACAATTTATACTGAAAAGCAGTAGTGACATCTGCGATTGGTGGTTATAGGTCAAGGTTTTGTCCACGAAATGAACATTGTAAGTTCGTTGTCCTTGTGGAATTCTTGACACGATTCTTCTGTACGCTTTTAAGCGGAGGGTATTATGCATGGATCGTGGGCTTACATTTCCAATATAAAAATCAGAAAAAGAAAATATGGTTTGCTTTAAAATAATGGGTTGTCAAAAAAGTCTTGCGGTATTTTTATTGAATTTTTTTTTTATTGAAATTGAAATGAATTTTTGATGGCTCATGCCCAGCTCTTGACCGATGCTACGGCTGCTGTCTCTCTCGACCAATTCAGCGACTTTATCGCAATTTTCGACGACAGGCCTTCCGGAGCGTGGCGCATCTTCGACCACCTCTACACCAAAACGAAAACGTTGAAACCATCATTGTGCGGGAGAAATGGAAACTGTATCGGATCCATAAACTGCACAAATTTTATTGGCGGCTTGAGATGCATTTTTGCCTTTATTGTAGTAGTAAAATACGCCGTATTTTCTCTTTATTTTGCTCCATGTTTGCGACGCTATAACTCTCGAACGACTTAAAAGAAACGACAATCAATCAAACACGTGTTAGCGCGTGAAATGAGCTTTCAAAAAAAAAAAAATAAATAAATAAAACTAGAACTACGCGCTTTTAGCGCCAACTAGCGAAAATACCGCAAGACTTTTTTGACAACCTATTATAAAAGGGCGGTGCTTCAAACGCATATTAACGTGGTTAGAATATGTGTGGGTCTTTACGTTTACCAAACCATATTAAATAATATAGAAACTGATACAGGTTAAATACATATCTTTGAAAATTTAGGTAATTAATTTCAGCGACTTTATAAAAACATCTATGATCCCTGACATTCTTATACATATTTCCACGTATTGTTGAAAGAACAACATACTTCCTAGTATAGCAAAAAGTAGTAAGATTTGTGTGCAAAATTTAATGGGACTTCTTTTTTAAATAATTTCGCTCATCGTAAAAATCGCCGAATGCACTTTAAGTCATTCAGAAAGACAAGCTTAACACTAATGATTATTTTGATGTGATATTTGCACAGATGTCACTGAGAGTCATACCAAGATAGAAAAGAAAAATATTTCGACGAAGTAGTCCAGTCAAAAGCCCCCATCGATCCCGCTTGTGCGTTGTTTTTTATGTTTTATTAGGTCAAAGGTCACAAGTTTGAGTTTTTTGCGTATATTGTCCAAAATATCCTCAAATGTGTGCTCTCGATCCCACACAACACGATGTAACAGGAGTGCTCCATCAATGATGTAGGCAGCATTTGCGCTTTCGATATCAATGCGAGTGCATATTCGTATTTTCTATGTTTAAAATAGCCGTAATTCGAGAACAATGCACCGTAGAAGAAAAAGTGTTGGGATATTTTTGTATACAATTTGTAGACAATTTCACGATCTAAAAGTTTTGTTTGAACCATTTTTCGGTAGCTCTCATTGTTTCAGAGATATACGCATAAAACGCAAATTTGTGACTTTTGATCTCGAATAAAAAAACAACTCCCAAGCGGGATCGATGGGGACTTTTTACCTGTCATTTGTAATGACGGATCCAAGGCATACACAAAAATTCAGCTTGTTGAGAGATAATGCAAACTGGAATGTCTATTTTGACTGGACTAAAGGGTTTTCAGGCGAAAAATAAAGTAAAAGGGCTTACTGTTTTTTTTCCAAAGTACTATTAAAGCTACTATACGCTTTATTTACAAACTATCATCCTCGATTCACTTGAAATAAACATTTTTTATCTATAATGTTGAACACTTTTACGAAACAACGCTATAATGAAATGGTTCTGATGTATGTACTATATATACATGCTTATATACATATAATGACATCAACAACAAGGGGATATCGCTTTTTATTCAAATTCTGCCAACTCGCTCTTCAAGAATTGCACAAATATCTTCGTTTCAATATCAATGGCAATTTCTAAGAACTTCTTCCTACATATCCACACACCTATCTATCTATTTATGTATGTATGTACATAGTTATACCTATATAAGTTGCGCACAACTACACCCCAACTCACCATTCTGGTCCTTTCCATTCAAATTGATTAAAAGTGGTCTCACAAATTGTTGCCATTTGTCACACATGCGCAAGTTCATTCAGCCTCAATTGAACTTGTGTAGGCAGAGGACGCAATTCGACATTTCAATTGGTTTGGAATGTAGTATATGAGTGTATTAATGTGTATATAAACACATACATACGTATACACGGTATAATATTCAATGGTTTGTGAAGGATTTAATCAAATACTTTCTTCTTCTTTATTGACGCAGACACCGTTTACGCGGTTATAGCCGAGTTTACAACAGCGCGCCAGTCGTTCTTTGTTCTAGCTGTTTGTCGCCAATTGGAGATTTCAAATGTAATCAGGTCCTTCTCCACCTGGTCTTTTTAACGGTGTGGAGGTGTTCCTCTTCCTCCGCTACCCACGGCGCTTACTGTGTCGAATACCCTCAGGAGTGGAGTGTTTTCATCCATTTATCCAGGGTAGCTACTGTCTCTTAATTCGCCTGAACTATGTCAATGTCGTCGCATATCTCGTACAGCTCATCGTTCCATCGAATGCGATATTCACCGTGGCCAATGCGCAAAGGACAATAAATCTTTCGCAGAACCTGTCTCTCGAAAACTCGCAACGTCGACTCATCAGTTGTTGTCATCGTCCAAGCCTCTGCACCATATAGCACGACGGGAATAATGAGTGAATTATAGACTTTTGTTCGTCGAGAGAGGACTTTACTTCTCAATTGCCTACTCAGTCCGAAGTACCGCTGGGCAAGAGTTATTCTTGGTTGGATTTCGAAGCCGACGAAGTTGTTGGTGTTAATGCTGGTTCCAAGATAGACAAAATTATCTACGACTTCGAAGTTATGTCTGTCAATAGTGACGTGGTACTGGTATTGTTCAATAATAATGTGTGTAGCAATGTCTTTCAGTTACCTCAATTTCAAACTTCGATTTCGAAAGCTTACTTCAAAATGCGGAGAAATTACTTATTTTGCACGTATTATAAAAATTGACAATTATCCTTACAATTATCTGCTCATTACCACCTCTTTTCCTTTCAAGAAATATCTTTCCTTTTAGTGACAGACGGCTACAACCCACACACGTATTATCTAAATCGATTTCTGGGTAATAAATTGAGCTGTCTACTCAGACAGCAACCATTCACTCACACAAAATGAGTCACACATCCACTTACATGTACGGAAGGATGAGAGGATCAATCGTTTTATGTTTGATTTCTTGAATCAATGGTATTAATGCTTAACTAAATGGAAAGTAATTTTAAAATCTGAGGTTAGTACATGTTTCTATAAAACACTTCGGGTTTTTCTACATCTAGTATAGCTTTCAAAAATTTAATCTTAAAGCCTTAGATTCTTAGTCTGACGTTTGAGATCCCATAAAGCTCTGTGACTGGACAAACTTTTAGTTTTATTTTTAGGGGTGGTCAAGGTGGTACGAATAGTGTCCGCAGTTTTACGAACGATAATCTCTAATACTCGAATATAATTTAAGAGGCCTAACTTTAAGATATTTGCCTGCTAAAAAAATCTCGCAGTCAGCCTATGTGATGATTGTAACAAAGGCTTTTTATGATGAGGTTGGAAGCTTCCTTTCACTCTCTGATCGCTAGCCTTGTGGCTCAGTAATTATATCAATAATTTACAAATGTTATTACGGCAAAAACTAAAATTGTCATTAAATTGGATTAAATCGTCGGGTTATCTCGGAGTATTCTTATGACAAATACATTAGGGTGATTCAAAATTTTTTTTTTTTTTTTTCAATTGGTACTCGCAAAAATAGGTTCCTAGACACCTCTAAGAAAGCCTCTCCAAATATGAGTTTTTAATTGTAACGGTAAGGTCCTCCGCCTAACGGTTTTCTATTTTTTCTTATTATCAGATAGAAAAATTTATATCTCGCTTCCAACTACTTGAAAAATATCTTGTTCCTTAGATTTTGTAGGAAATTGAATGCTCTAAAATATGGTCCCTTATGATTTTTTCATAAACCCAACCGTTTAAAAGATATTAACGGTTGAAATTTGACTATTTTTGGAAAAATTTTGTATTTCTTATGAATTTTATAACTCAATGAAAAAGAATTATTATGAATAGATTTTTGGAGAGGCTTTCTTAGAGGTGTCTAGGAACCTATTTTTCAGAGTACCAAACGAAAAAAATTTTTTTTTTTTTTTGATCCACCCTAATATGCATTGATGTTTGACGATGAATATCTCGTAAACGCTTAACTTAATCGAAATATCATAATAGACCATTTTTATAGAGCAGTAAATTTCCTACAAAACTATGTGTTTCATCATTCATAATAATTTTTTTCATTGAGTTATAAAATTAATAAGAAATAAAGAATTTTTCCAAAAATAGTCAAATTTCAACCGTTAATATCTTTTAAACGGTTGGGTTTACGAAAAATCATAAGAGACCATATTTTAGAGCATTCAATTTCCTACAAAACCTAATTAACAAGATATTTTTCAAGTAGTTGGAAGCGAGATATAAATTTTTCTATCTGATAATAAGAAAAAATAGAAAACCGTTAGGCGGAGGACCTTACCGTTACAATTAAAAACTCATATTTGGAGAGGCTTTCTTAGAGGTGTCTAGGAACCTATTTTTGCGAGTACCAATTGAAAAAAAAAAAAAATTATTTTTGAATCACCCTAATATACATATATGAAGTGCAAGTCTTATGTGTTCATTTATATAAATATCTGAAAGTTACGCTGGTAAAGGAGAAAGTGAAAACGAGCACTTATTTTTGTTTCAGCGATAATTTGCAACCACATGATGGAAACTGTTTAAACTTAGAATTAATACATACATTTTGAATACACTTTCAACAATCAATCAAATTATTTTTACATTTTTGCCTAAAAACATTTCACAATCACACTCTTATCAACCGCATTAATAAAAAAGTTTAAATCGTTTCCAAAATTAGACATTAATTAACCCACATCCACCCATATCCCTAAACTCATATTTTTGAGTGTAGGCATATGGCTGTGTGCACACGGTATTAGACGAAAATTAAATTCAATGAGGCATTCGCTGATTTATTGTTAATGCCGGTATGTTCGCAATTGACGGCACAGCTTGTAATTGAACACAAATCCATGCCGCGAACGCACATCACTCAAAAGGACATTGCCGTTAGGCTTGTATTCAAAGTTAAATACTCCATTTGAGCATTACCAGGCCACATTTGGTTTAATAAACTCATTTGCCATGCGCCGGCAGTTATTTCACCTCAGTTTTTACAACATAATTGAATGCATTTGTGTTTGTAAATATCTATGTATGTTCATGTGGGAAAGCAACGGTTTTATGTATTTAAAAGAGAATACAAGAGTATGTGTCTTAATGAGGTTGAAACCCAACGAGAAAACCTATGAATTGGAATTTTTTGAAAATTTATTTGTATAAATGACACAAACACAAGGTATTTGAGAATGTAATTCAGCTCTGAGCAAAATAATATATAATATAGAAAACCTTTCTCGCTAGTTCTGTCTTTGTCCACTACATATTTTTTTCATCCGCATCTAAGCAGATTTTCAGTAGATATACTGGAAGACTTCAAACTGTTATATGTTTTTAACCAAATGACAGAACGAGTAACTTGCAAGAATCAGTCATACACTGACCGAGATTTTAAAGTGCTTCACATACCCTTACCAATCATAGAGCATAATCTCTCGTATGTTATGTATTTGTATATGGGGCTCGGTCAAATTTTTTCCCGATTTTATCCACTAAACTGTTATTCGTAAAACACGTTAGAGATAAAGATACCTGTAAGTTCGAAAACCCTTATTTTAGGTATATGGGATGTAAGCGGAGTATTGATGCGACTCAACCCATTTTAGACACACAGACATGTTTTTGGCAGGAAAGAATTATCCCTAAATTTCAGTTATATATGTCGTCCAAAACATTCCGTACCTAATTGCTAGATTTTGATTATGTTATATGGGGAGTAGGCGTGGTTGCACTCCAATTTCGCCCCTTTTCGATATGAATGTGTAAGAAGAATGTCAAGTACCAAGTTTGGTTAAAATCGGTCGACCTAATCCTCCGGCACATCTGGTGAATACGGTGATAAATCGATGGTACTCGACATTCGCTTTCGGCTTTTTGAAAAAAAAAAATTAACCTTATGGGGACGAGTCTAGCAAGAACTCGTTTCATAAACAAAAAAGCCACCAAAATCATTCGAGCGGACTCGCTAGAGTTTTTGAGCTCTCCTGCCATCTTTCTAACACTTGCTTGACGATTTTCAAGCACCATATCTTCACTTTTTTAATATTTTCATCAGCTGAAAAGGTCGGATACGGAAGCAAAGCAAATGGTTCTGGTAACGAACGAGGGCAAGACGAAATATCTCCTGTTATAGAACGAACAGTCGTCGCACTCGCGACTTGGTTCTAACGTCAGTGTTGACAGTAATAACTTCGAAGATGTAGATAATTTCGTCTATCTTGGAACCATTATTAACACCTACAACAATGCCAGCCAGAAATCTAACGCAGAATAACTCTTGCCAACAGGTGCTACTGCGGAGTGAGTAAGCAATTAAGACGTAAAGTCATCTCTTGCTGAACAAAAACCAAATCTATAAGTCACCCATTATTCCCGTCCTGCAATATGGTGCGGAAGCATGAACGATGACAACATCTAATGATTCGACGTTACGAGTTTTCGATAGAAAGGTTCTGCGGAAATTTATGGTCCTTTGCGCATTGGCAACGGCAAGTATCGCATTCGATGGAACGATGAACTGTACGAGTTATTTGACGACACTGACATAGTGCAGCGAATTAAGAGACTGCGACTGCGCTGGTTAGGTCATATCGTCCATATGGATGAAAACACTCCAACTCTGAAAGTATTCGACGCAGTACCCGCCGGGAGAAGCAGAAGAAGAGGAAGACCTCCACTCCGTTAGAAAGATCGGGTGGAAAAGGACCTGGCTGCACTTGGTGTCTCGAATTGGCGCCAAATTGCCAAAAGAGGAAACGTTTGGCGCCGTTGTGTAACTCGGCTATAACCGCGTAAGCGGTGTCTACGCCATTAAAAAATAAGAAGAATTACGGACAGTCCTCCCAAATTAACGAAATACATTTGTTTGAAATATCATTTACCCGCAGAATTTAATTCATATTTCCGGTTGCTTTTCTGTAACAATGTATATGACATTAACTCGACCGAAGAGCTAAATTTAATATATTGAGTTGATGTGCAAAACGTCAATCAGAGAATCGTAATTCATTATATTAAGGAAAAGAAGTTTAGACCAAGACCTATTTAAAAATTGTATCTAAAACTATTTCGATCGAAACTATTTTGTTCGTAGATCATATGACTGAAAACTAGATACTAGAATTTTGGAAACAAATTTTTGATGTAAAATCCGGTTGGTTCATAAGCTGGTTCTGAAGACAACTCTTATGTCAGTTGTGTATTCATTTAGGCCACACAATCTCATAGAAAATTTTCAGTTTCTTCTCCACCTAATCCGTGCCGCATATAATTTCCTTCCGGGAGAGGTAAACATGAGTAAGTTTGTTTGTGTGTGTATAATGGCTTACGGTGTGTTTCCTACTGGCAGTGTAAAGTCTTATCTATCATCTTGTCGTCTGACACATTTGTTCTCCTGTCAAGAGCAGCCCGGTCACACAAATTTCCACAAAATGTCTGCAACATTCGCATAGCGATGATTTTATAGCTATATACATATGTACTATATGTATGTAGATTTGTATTTAAATGTTTTTATGTTGCCTTTCGGGTTCACTGTTTTCATTAGTTACACTTATTGCGCTTGCCTCAGTGCTGCTGCGGTTCTTATACATAAATGCTCTGTTGCCAATATGCATACATATGTGGCATGTAAAATAATGTATACGTAGTGTGAGTGTATATAACACAGATAATTTATCGAATTATTTTCTTACAATGGATTTCGCATTTAAGATGTTGGCGCTTTGTTTGTGTTTATTTCATTAAATAATCTGTGCATTGAACCGGAAACACAAATTTTGTTGTTGGTGTTTAGGTTGAGCTTTTTCCTTTGTGTTTCCTTAATTTTATTTGCATAAAATTTGTGATTATTTCCAAATCGGGTTCTCTTGATATATGCGATATTTTCCCTAAAAATAATGAAATAGAATATAAATTAACCAACTCACTTAATGGGCAAAGTTTTTAAAAACTTTTTATCCTTTAAAACCTAACTTTTTCACTTTCAAGTGAAATCTGTTAGTAAAAATCTTCAATCATAAGACATTACGATACATTCTACTCTCAGCTGTTAATGGCAGGGCTTCGAATACATCTCGTGGCCTTGCTTCGAATACATCTCGTGGCCTTGGTTTCCAATTCCAACGAACTTAAAAGGTAATAATATCAATCTCAGTATTTTCAGACCTTTTCGGCGATTTACTTAAGATATAGTATCAATATATACACTAGTAATATAGGTCCATACCAGTATATGCTTACTAAAATAGTTTTCGCATATAGTCCGGTTCACTTGAATAATTTACAAAAGCAAATGCTGATTGCAACAACAATATTTGATCTACAAAGAAATGCTTCGCAGATTATTTAAAAGAAAAAATTTCTAGAATCAGTTTTTAGGCTCGCGTCCGAAGCCAGTGGAAATAGCACTCGCAAGCTTCTGTGATAGTGCTTAGGTTCCGTAATAGTAAATTGATAAGAGACTCCCTTGTAAAAGAGGTTATTTCGTGGCGTCAACTTCTTCTCTGAGTCTCTATATTGCACTATACCCGCTTTTTTGACACTTCTCTTCTGTAAGGTTTGCCATTTCTTCTTGGAAAGATATACGATCCAACAACGAGTCGAAATAATTAAAATTTACTACCGAAGGCAGTGACTTTAAGAGCGGGTTTTTCAATAAAAGCGCTACAAAAATTAAAAAAAAAAACAAAAACAGTTTGGGATATCAATGAAATTATTCATTCCTGTGAAAGTACATTCGTACATACTCCATGAGTCACCATTGCATCCCGAAAAAATACTGTTTGGTGCGATTTATGAGCCGACGGCTTTATTGGGCCGCACTTCTTCCGTTAAAAACCTCTTTATTTCAATTATGATCATTTACACCAAATTAAAAAATTAGCATTATTTTGTATACCAGATGTCCAATGTACCAGTATGCTTATATTAAATGTGCAGTTATCCCAAAACCATTGTATAAACTAGTGATTTGTTCCATATTATAGTAATTAACATTCTTTCGAAAACATCGAGATATGTATGAGGACATTTAATAATACGAGTATATTACTTCAAATTATCTATACTCAATTCCGTATAATTTCACTTTCTAATTAACTGATATTTTTAGAGAGATTGCATCTTCAAACTCTTGATTAAGGCCACTTTATCATAATAATACAAACAATATTTTGCAAAGATCTCGTCGATGACAAGACGAGTTGAATTCTGATTGGCTGTCTGTCTGTCTGGCCTTGTAAGCAATAACTTTTGTTCACCTAAAGGTTGTTAGTGTTCTACAATCCACAATCATTAGATGAACAAAGCTAGTATACTCTGTTGCAACATGTTGTAAATGTATAATTAGAAAGCCCAGAATTGGGTCAAGACGAATTTTATTTTTTGAGTATATTATTAGACTCCAGAGTTCCATTGGATGGAAAATAATAAGTATTACATACTACTAAAGTGAATGTTGGTATATCTTTCCAAAAGATTATTGGTATTATTATGATAAAGTCGTCATCGACGAGATCTGATTGGCTGTCTGGCTGTACAACCAATAACTTGGGTAAAAATTCACACATCTTAATGAAACTTGGTATACGTGTTCCTTGGGAAAAATTTTATGACAAGTTCATAAGTGGCCTACTCGTAGATGAGCGTAATCGGACTACTACTACGCCCACAAAACGCTATTAATCGAAAACCTATAAAATGCCATAACTAAGCACTGAATTAAGATATATACCTATTATTTGGTACAGATGATTAAAGTAGCAAGGGACACATGTGGGGTGAAACTTTTGAAAAAATGGAAGTGACCAGTCCTCTAATATATCTAAGGTACATACCTCTAAGCCTTAAAGCTACAATAACCAAATTCGCTCGAGACAAATGCTATAAGAAATCCCACCGATAGTGTGAAAATGGATGTAGTCATATGATAACACCGCCTACTCCCCATATAACGGCTTTATAGGAGTCAGTGTTAAATTTGAACGATATGCAATTAGGTGAAAACCCACATCTCGGAGTCTAAGGAAAGCAATATTACTTAAATTCGGCGAAATCAGAACACAAATACGCCTGCTTCTTATAAAAAATTAAATACTCTTTGCACAAATAGTGCCTTTGTGGTAAGCCATCCTAAATCTAAAACTTATAAAAATCGAAACAAAACTATGCACCGAAAATGGAGACCCTGTATAAGCCTATTGCTAACTTTTTACTACAAATATTGGTTAGCCTGTGAGAAATATTATTGCGATTCGGAAAGAGTTGCTTTCAGATAATAATATGTCAAAAATGGATTGAATCGGATCAATAATTTCCTTAGCCCACGTATATTTAATAGTAAGATTTTCGAACTTTCAGTTGACTTCATACCAAAATATGTGCGTTATCTTAATAAAATTGAGAAAGCGTGTTTTTTTAATAACGGTGCACCTTTGTGTTTAGAATGAATAAAGTCTAATTTACAAATCTTATGTACCTGAAGTTATTACCCGGCTTTCAGTTACACCAGAGCTTACCCCTTCCTTATTTGTATTTCAATGCATATACTCAAAGAAGGCAAACATAATCCTGTTTTGCTGATTATTATGCGTAATTTCCTGTGCAGGAACTCAACACGTTCGGCGGCCGGCCAAGGTCATTCGATTATGTAAGAGTTATTCAACATGAAGCATCGATGGCGATGATAATTCGGGTGGTGGAGCACGGTGCTCGTTCGTTCCAATGATGTGGTTGGCCGTGGGGAAACGGTTGGCGCAATTATTCCACAAAATGTTAAATAAAACAAAAGGTTTCATATAATATATGTATTTATAAAATAACAAATTGGACAAACACTTACCACGTCTGTATAGCTGAACGGTCGCAAAAGGAGAGAGCGCGCGCAACTTTTTTAGTTAGTGTTTAGTTGCGCGCGAATTGAAACTTCGAAAAAACTTCGAAAAGAGAAAAAGAAAAGATTGCTCTGCCGATACAGACGTGGCAAAGAAATTGGGCGGGGCGGCGTCAACATTCTCCCCGCCTTGCAGTATTACTGCAAATGCAGTTTACAATCAATTACTTAAAACTAACTTAACTAAATGGCTCCTGCACTTCCTCTTCCACGTCTTCTTTGCAGATGGGGTGGCCGACGAGACGAATCGAGTCTGGTTCGGTCCGGGAAATGCCGCTGAGATGAATCGAACCTCAGTCGGTCATTGCCATGCCGCCATTTTGCATAGAAGTCACCACCTTCCGAGGTCGGCGAGACGACTCGAGTCTAACTCGATCCTTGGTAGGTGGTGAATGTGAGAGGCGTTGGCAGCCAGTGCACTTTATTGTGCCGATGTTATACGACACCGGATATTATAGATCCCAGTGTCGTATTTTGGGCGATGAGTTGACCCACTGCCGCTCATTGTAACTCTGGCAACATGAGCCGGTAGTAAACGTCCAATCCCAAAATAACATCGACTGGCGCTGCCCTGTTGGAATGGTCTTATATAGGTTCTATATTGGCGTCGGCGTTATGAACCTGGTTGCAGTTTGAACTCTTATTAAAGCGGTTGGTGACAGCGCAATTCTTTGCTGCCAAGGTAGTGTTGCGTGTATCTGCTTGACGACGAACGTCTCGTCCACGCCTTCACTTCGGATGGGGTGGCCGACGAGACGAATCGAGTCTGGTTCGGTCCGGACAATGTCGCTGAGACGATTCGAGTCTCAGTCGATCGTTGCCATGCCGCCAATCCGAAAGGAAGTTACCAGCACGCCGAAGTCGGCGAGACGACTCGAGTCTGACTCGATCTTGGGCGTGTAGTATGCGGGAGAGGCCTCGTTGGTCAGAGCTTTGCGTGACTGATGGCGTCAGTTGACACGGTTGAGAGAGGTCCGAATACGTCGTGCCGATTGTCAATGAATTCTCTTCCATTTCTATTGTTGTGCGGGTGGCGCTCCGGCTGAAGCCGACATGCGTTCGACTTTAGATTGTGGCGATGCTTCTTTTTCAGTCATCTCGTATTTCTTTGCAGCTGGGACCTGCTGTGCGTTATTTGTGCATTGTGTGACAATTGTATCTTGTCATCTGTGGTGGTCGTACTTTGTTTGCTCGACGACGCTGTGGATTGTGCATGTGTTTGTGATTGGGGTTTCTCCTGTTTCACCGGTGGTTTTTTCGTCTTTTTTTTTAGCAATTGCATGAGTTTGTCCTTGACATCGAGTCGTATCTCATCGGGCACACGTTTGATCTCCGCGTAGAGTGAGAGCAAGAAGAGCTTATCGGGATCACGATTCTTCCGATTTTTTGCTTTTGCAGATTCTCGTTTCGTTGCGGCTGCGGCATGTTGCTGGTTGCGCAACAAATGCGAGTGCAGGCCGCCGTGGAATGCCTGCAGGTGTGGCATCGAATTGCGTTGTTGCGACGGACTACTGCCGGGTGCTCGAAATGCGCCACCATGTGTATCGGTGTGATTCGATGAGCCGGGCGCATCATTTGTTCTGCCATCGTTGCTGGCATGATCCTGTTGTTGCTGCTGCTGCTGATGTTGTTGCTGTTGTAAAAATATAAAATTAGTATTATTTTCGCTACAAAATTGAGTTTTTGTTTGTTGTTGACTTATCGTTGAATATTGTCTGTCGCCTTTGCCATTTATTTTTGTTTCTTCTGAGGGAACGGAACCTGTTAAAATCCAACCGAACACCGTACGTTGTGCAGCGATGGATCCGAAAATTTTCGATTTTACCCCATTTAGTATAATCTTCGGGTAAAGATCTGCTCCGATCAACAAGTCAACCTTTTGACTCGTATAAAAATTATTATCCGCTAAGGGGATATTGGGTAACCTTTTGACAATTGAAGAGTTAATTGATAGTTGATGGAAGTAGTCCAGTCAATTTTGGTAGTACCAACGCTTCCGCTTTTAGTTTTAAACTTTTGTTACGGGGCGAGCCAATTGTGATCGAGCATACCGACTGAACTCGTCCTGATACGGTATTATTCAATCCTGAAACTCGCGCGCTGACCTTTTTGCTTGCCAGATGTAAGCGTTTTTGCAGACAATTGCTTACGAAGGTGGCTTCAGATCCTGAATCAATCAGGGCTCTGACAGTGAAGGTGCTCTCGTTGTGACATACGGTTACCATGGCTGTACCTAAGAGCATGCTTCGACTGGTAGGCACATTTGAAATATTGGCCTTAATAGAGGCCACATGAGATTTAGTAGAAATCTCAGTAGTGTTTGTGCTGTCAGATATCTGAACTATATCCTCACTCTGATCCCGGTGAATCATGGAGTGATGTCTCTGTTTACATTTATTGCAATTGAACATACTTTTACAATTTTTGACTTCATGTGAGTCCGATAAACAGTTTATGCAGACGTGAAGTTTTCTGACAGCATTTAATCGTGCATTAGGCTGCATCTCAATGAATCTTTGACAAGTTTTCAAAATGTGCGATTGAGATGAGCACAGTTTACATTTAATATAGTTTGTTTTGGCGTGATGCGAATTGATGGGTTTGCATCTAATCCTTGACTGCAAGGTTGGAATCCGATCTTCACCATCAGCCAACTTAATCTTGGGTTGAGTACCCAAATCGCCTTTGAGATTTGATACTCTCTCAAGCGTTTTTACCCGTTTGGTTAGAAATTTGTCTAACTTAACCCATTTTGGGATCTCTGAATCCGAATCCAAAGATTGTTCCCAAAGCGACAGAGTATAGTCCGGTAGTCGGATAGAACACAAATACGTAAATATGGCATCCCAGCTATCTACATTGATGCCATGTATTTGTAAATCTGAAATGCAGCTATTAATCTCCCGCTGTAAATTTCTGAGTTCGGTCTCAGATTCTGTTGAAATGTGCGGGAGCTTGAATAATTAATTTAATTGTGTGTTGACAAGCACTGGCTTGTTTTCATATCTACACAACAAATTGTTCCAAGCCAATGCGAATCCGTCATTCGTCAATGGCGCTTTCGAAACGATATCTTTTGCCTCACCTCGCGTTTTTTGATTTAAATGGAATAACTTTTCTACCGGAGATAGCCTTGGGTTATTCCCATAAATGGCGTCAAATAAATGAGGGCCATTGTAAAACAGCGCCATGAAATATTTCGGTATCACAAGGCGGTAAGTTGATGGAATACCTCACGGGTTCTACCCTTTTTTTCGTTCAGGTTGAATCACCGTAGAATTCGAAGTAGGGCTTTGGTTGAAGGCCGTGAGGTTGTGCAAGTGTTCGCCCATCAAGGCCGCGCAACACACATACGCGTGGTACCAGCTTGAATATTTAAGCTTAATGTCGTCAATTGAGCCTGTGTCGGAAGGATCCACCTTTGGCAAACACAACTTGTATTCTGACTTTACTTCTGCCCACAGAGATTTCAGTTCAGCTTGCTGTACTTCAAGACAGTAGGCACTTTGGTTGATTGCTGTTGGAGTAAAAGACTCCTCAAACTCCAGTAGAGCGTCTGCAGCTGTGATAAATGCTCTGATGGCTTCCATTGTGTTCAAAAAATTGAACCGGAACTGCAAAAATGTTGCACAAAATCGGATCTAAAACTTGAAATCAAAATTTAAGAAATATTTGCAAATATGTTGCAAAGTTCAAAAGTTATAGAACCAATCACGGACAAACTACAAATTAGTAGTGCGTTGTTTCTTAGTGAAGCGTGAATATTCGAAGGCACAAAAAAAAAATTAATAAATTTAAAACTGTTTTCGCAAAGTATTTTTTCGAATTTAATTACAATGTGCTTGCTGGGTAATCGGCCCAATGCACTTGTACTTGCACTTGCAAATTTAGTGAAGTATTTCCTCAAAATATTTTTCCAAAATTTAATTTGAATGTGCTTGCTGGGTAATCGGCCCAATGCTCTAGCACGCCTAGTCTTCGAATATGTACACAAACAAAATTGCTTTGTGCTTAATTGCTTTATTAAAATCCAAATACAAATACAGATAAAAATTCACAAGCACTTCACTTTCACTTTTGTTCACTGGGTTATTTAATTTAACACTACACTATTTGTTTGTTGCTGTCCTTCTGGGATGGCTGCTGCGCTGCTTTGCCTTTGCTGCTCTCCCTTTGCTGCTTGCCTGTGCTGCTTTGCCGGTGCTGCTCTCCCTTTGTTGCTTAGTCTTAGCTGCTCTGCCTTTGCAGTTTTGCTAGTGCTGCTCTGCCTATGCTGCTTGGCTTTCTTGCTCACTTCACTTGCTCCAATTTTTGATGTCGCTCACTTCACTTGTATTTAATTTTTTGTATTTTTTTTTTTTTTTGTTCACTCGCGAAACTGCAGCTGCGTTATTGCTGCTTGCCTTTATTGCTATTCGAGCAATATATGGGAAGGCAGAGTTGAGCGACTAGACTCAAATTAAACCACAAGGAAAACACAAAAAACCGAGAGAGATGGTTGACGCTCCAGACGAATAGTGCATTTGCCAGGTGTTTGTTGTTGTACTTAAATGAAGTACAATACTACCTGCAATCTTGTGCTTTGATTTTGTGGGTAGAGTGCCAAAAATAAGTTTTGGTCTCCACTTCACACAGCACAATTGGTTTTGTACATAAATGATGCACAAATTAACCAATCTATTGCCTTTTAGCTTGCAGAGCACAAATCCAAAATATGTTTGGCTGTAACTTGCGTGTTGCTAAATGGGGCAAATTATGCACTTTCACTTTAATAAAAAATCGACTTGTTACCTGTTATCCGGCTCGAAGGACCAATGATAATTCGGGTGGTGGAGCACGGTGCTCGTTCGTTCCAATGATGTGGTTGGCCGTGGGGAAACGGTTGGCGCAATTATTCCACAAAATGTTAAATAAAACAAAAGGTTTCATATAATATATGTATTTATAAAATAACAAATTGGACAAACACTTACCACGTCTGTATAGCTGAACGGTCGCAAAAGGAGAGAGCGCGCGCAACTTTTTTAGTTAGTGTTTAGTTGCGCGCGAATTGAAACTTCGAAAAAACTTCGAAAAGAGAAAAAGAAAAGATTGCTCTGCCGATACAGACGTGGCAAAGAAATTGGGCGGGGCGGCGTCAACAGGCGATATTATGTAAGCAAATAACTACAGCATTTTCTGAGAATATAATTCGGAATGCGAATACAATTTCACAACTGCAATTAAACTAAAGGATGGAGTCATGTGTAGAAGTTCACGCAAGTGAGGAAAGTTCTCTGATCGCCATTCACTTGGGAGTGGCCAGAAACGACTCTTTTACACATGGCTCAAGCAGCTCACGACTTCCGGTCTTTGACCAAGTATCCTCTGGGTAGCCTAAGAACATCCGTTTGAAGGCGAGCTAAAGTGAGAAGGCGAAACATCCCCTACATAGGGTTGTGTGCTGGGTTTGGGACCCGCCACGTAAAAAAACACTCCAATGAAAAAGAAAAAGCAGCCTCGGATGAGAGACCCCCCTTTTGATGACGACCATGGCAAACGAAATAAGGACTACGATTCAGGGCATGCACCTGGAATGTCCGGACCCTTAATTGGGAAGGTGCCGCTGCCCAGCTGGTTGACGTCCTCGCAAATATAAAGGCTGACATCACCGCCCTCCAAGAAATGCGATGGACGGGACAAGGACAGAGAAGAGTAGGTCCTTGTGACTTTTACTACAGTGGCCATATAAAGGAGCGCACGTTTGGTGTTGGATTCGTGGTGGGAGAAAGACTCCCTCGCCGAGTACTATCATTCACTCCGGTGAGTGAACGTCTAACCACAATCCGCATCAAAGCGAGGTTCTTCAACATATCGCTGATTTGCGCATACGCCCCGACGGAAGAGAAGGACGATGTGACCAAATATGCCTTTTATGAGTGCTTGGAGCGCACTTATGAGGGCTGCCCACGCCACGATGTCAAAATCGTGCTTGGCGACTTTAACGCCAGGGTGGGCAAAGAAGGTATCTTTGGCACTACGGTCGGTAAATTCAGCCTCCACGAGGAAACATCCCCAAATGGGTTGAGGCTGATCGACTTCGCCGGGGCCCGAAATATGGTTATCTGTAGTACTAGATTCCAGCATAAAAAGATTCATCAAGCTACCTGGCTGTCTCCGGATCGAAAAACTACCAACCAGATCGATCATGTTGTGATAGACGGAAGACACGTCTCCAGTGTTTTATATGTGCGTACGCTCCGAGGTTCTAACATCGACTCGGACCACTATGTTGTTGCAGCTAAGATTCGCACCCGCCTATGTGCAGCAATAAACGCACGCCAACAAACACAAGGAAGGTTCGACGTCGAGAAACTGCAATCATAACAGACAGCCGAACGATTTTCTACTCAGCTTGCACTCCTGCTCTCTGAGAGCACTCGTCAACAACTCGGTATAAGGGAACTGTGGGACGGCATTTCAAACTCCGTACGTACAGCTGCAACCGAAACCACTAGTTTTCGGAAAGTGCAAACGAACAGCTGGTACGACGAGGAGTGCCGTGACGCAGCGGAGAGAAAACAGACTGCCTACCTCGCAACGTTACGATCGACCACAACACATGCGGGATGGGATAGATACCGAGAGTTGAAGAGGGAAGTGAGACGCATTTGTAGACAGAAGAAGAAAGAGGTTGAAATGCGTGAGTACGAAGAGCTTGATAAGCTGGCCGACAGGGGTAATGCTCGAAAATTCTACGAAAAAATGCGGCGGCTTACAGAAGGATTCAAGATCGGAGCATTTTCTTGTAGAACCCCCAAAGGAGATCCAGTCACCGATGCCCAGAGCATACTTAGATTATTGAGGGAACACTTCTCCAGCCTACTGAATGGCAGTGAACGCACAACACCAGGAGAAGGCGAACCCGATTTCCCAATAGATGACGATGAAGCAGACGTTCCATTACGCGACCATGAAGAATTTCGAATAGCAATTGCCCGCCTGAAGGACAACAAAGCGGCAGGGGCCGACGGAATGCCGGCCGAGCTATTCAAACACGGCGGCGAAGTATGCCCAACGATTGGAATTTAAGTGTGCTATGCCCAATCCATAAAAAAGGAGACCCCACAATCTGTGCCAACTACCGTGAGATAGTCATAACTTTGAAGTTGTAGATAATTTCGTCTATCTTGGAACCAGCGTAAACACCACCAACAATGTCAGCCTAGAAATCCAACGCAGGATTGCTCTTGCCAACAGGTGCTACTTCGGACTGAGTAGACAATTGAGAAGCAAAGTCTCTCTCCACATACAAAAACCAAACTGTATAAGTCACTCATAATTCCCGTCCTGCCTCTGCACCATATAGCATAGGAAAGTTCTCCGAAAGATTTATGGTCCTTTGCGCGTTGGCCACGGCGAATATCGCATTCGATGAAACGATGAGCTGTACGAGATATACGACGACGTCGACATAGTTCAGCGAATTGAAAGACACAGTACCCGCGGGGGGAAGCAGAGGAAGAGGAAGACCTCCACACTGTTGGAAGGAGCAAGTGGAGAAGGACCTGGCTTCGCTTGAAATATTCATTATCATCTGTCTCTCCATCGACGCCTCAGTTTCAGAAATTTCGATCTGAAATTTTGCCAGAAGCTTTTCTCTACAAGAAGAAGCTTATTTCTCGGATCCACCAATATCGGCAATTTTTCAAATTTTTGTATGGATAGATTTTCTAACCTCGAGGTTAACGTTTTTCCATTCTTCTGAAATTTGTATGTGAGTACGATTCTAGGACTACAACCTTTCTTCTTACTTAATTACTCTTACTTGTTTTCGTGCTTGGTTGCTCTGGCTAATATTCACGAACGGTCAATATGAGTATTGTGAGGTAGATTTTCAACATTTTTTACCCCACACTATGTGTCCATCTTTAATTTTCCATTTTCACAAAATTATTCTGTTAATATTCGCTAAGGTTTTTGATAGCAGGTTATCAGATCCGAAGGAGTATTCGGCTGCTTCGCAATATATTGTGCTCCTTCATGTCGAATCTTGAATCAACTCGGATTGATTTATGGAACGGCTTGACACTTTTTGCGTCGAGATCTTAAATCGAAAGCGTACAAAATACAACTTGTGCAGGAACTGAAGCCTTTTTGAGCCAAATTTGTTGAGCTATGAGACTCATTTCTGGCTCAACGAGTTTGGGACAAAGAGCAGCCTGAAGAGATTCAAGAGCTGCCATTTTATCCAAAAAAAAAACAACGGTTTGGTGGGGTTTGTGGGTCAATGGAATCATAGGTCCGCATTCCTTCAAAATGTTGCCAATGAGAACGTAACCGTTAATGGCACCCGCTATCGCGCCATGAAAACCGACTAATTGAAGCTCTCGATCTCGGCGACATTTGGTTTGAACAAGAGGGCGCCTCTTCCCATACATTACACCCATCAATGGATTTATTAGGAGAACACTTCGATGGGCTGATAATATCTCATTTGTGCCGTTCGATTGCCCAACAAGATCGTGTGGTATCACACCGTTAAGCTTTTTACTGTTGGGATACGTAAAGTCTAAACATAAATCTAAATAATTTTTGAGGTATCTTGTTTTAAAGTTTCTGTTTACTCAGTCTATTATATTGACTCATTCTGATTTATTTTTTTTGGCCACTTTTCGCAACTTCGAGATTAGAAGATAAAGAAAACGTGTTTAGTAAAAAGC